>NC_088296.1:4733368-4928176 GCF_032854445.1 Liolophura sinensis | reverse complement strand
ATTCACGTCCAGGTATCAATGGAGTAGACATAGTGTGTATATATATCCGTGCCCCGCCCCCCCCCCCCCCCCCCCCCCATCCCGGCCGTAACGTTTGAAGATCTGTCACCAATATGCGGATCCCGTGGGCTATCCCCGGGCACTGTCTATCGATGTGAACGGTTTTCTCCCAGTATAGTGCTGGCCGCCGTATTATAAGTGAAATATTTTTGAGAACCGCGTAAAACATCAATTAAATAAATGAAAAAAACATTTTATGTATATGTATTATCTCATGTATTCATTCATCTGATTGGTACAATAAACGCTAAAAAATACAATTATAGAAATGACACAACGTCGGTCAGGATATCGGGCGCGACAAGCCAACTGGCATGAGTTACAAATCTATCGTGCAGTTTGTTTGACACCACGCCACAACGAGCTCCATCAAAACGACGACTTTGCTCATTTTACCTCATCAAATATTAAGCCAGTATAAAACGCTTGTAGAGGAGGCACACATCGGATTTACTCCCCAGTCCCAATTTGTAATTAGTTCTGGAATCACTTCTAATTGCCTTCCAGCACTGAACAGATTTAATCGATCCGGTATATACAGCCCATATTTTACCCACACACCACGTGCTCACGTTTCCCGGGCTAGGGGCATCAGCCCTAATTAGCACACATTATAGCTTCATCTGATGTACATAAGGGGTAAAATTATTTTGTTGAGATTACCACCATCTCGATAGACCGAGTCACCTACCCCACACCCATCCCCCGGGGCTATGTCATATTTACACAATCAAAATAGGACAAGGACATCTGCTGGCGGAAATAACACATATATATAGATATATATGTATATCTTGAAATCTTACTGCTGATAAAGTAGTGCCTTTGTGTGCATTTGTGACTGCGCACGCAGGTAGAAATTATCACATGAAATCATAATTAGTACATAGATATCATATTATTCAATATGAACTATAATGCTCATCGCAGGAAAATATGATCGATACATAGATAACATATGACAGATATGTTCATCAACTGAATGCTCTTAACAATGGAAGTTGGATGGGTATAAATCATAAAACTAAACTAATTTAAATAAGTACATGCTGATAAAGCCGTTTCACAAACTCGTTCAATCTCTGTAAAAAGTTAGAGTAATATGACAACAGGGGCGTCTAATAACTTGGTTGTATTACTGCTTGGCACCGATTTCACAAAGGGGACATTCGAAATCAAATTTAATATTTTTGATATTTTGCATATTTTAAGGTCCAAGAATTCAAACTGGGGTACACTTTTGTCTTGACAAAAACACTTTCAATATTAACACGAAAGATCACCAATATGTATTGAAATCAAGTTTTAAGATGTTCTTAAGTGGAATTGGCTTCTGTTTCATACGAAACTTCCAAGACCTTCTTCGCCTATCAGTCAAATTGTCAACTGTTTTTCGCAGCCATGCACCTGTAAAGCTGAAGAAGCGCGCACCATTCCTCAGTTTACTCTCGCTAAACCTCTGAACATACGCCAGAATGCGTTGCGGATTTCACATGTGGTCTTCACAATTAAAATCTATGTGATAGTATTCTTTAGCGACGGAACATTGGGGGAGATAAGTGGTCGGTATACATTGACGACTGTCTATATTACAATGTGTGTTACCCCGTTCTTGGGAAGTCGGGGGCCTTTCTGTGTTGCGCTGTTTATCGAGGTGCGTTTCACAAGATTCTCGTTGCATAATGAATCAGCTTAATCGATATCATTATAATGGCTAGATCGATCGGACCATTATCCGGCTACCATTCTAAATCAGGAAGTAATAATATTATAAAATGGCTTGTCGGTGTTGAATACAAGATAAAGAAGTTGCATTGGTTTTGAGAAAGTATTACCCAGCTTAAAAATCTCCATCTAGCTCCTATGTACGTTTATCACGTATCACGCAGATAAAGCAGACAAACCTATGAACGCTTTCACACTTCCTAAGGAATTAAAACTGACAAACCTACAAACGTTTGTGCACTTCATAAAACAGTTAGACCGGCCCGGATAGCACAGTTGGTAGAGCGTCCGCTTCGGGACCGGTAGATCCAGGATCAGTCCTTGATCGAGTCACACCTAAGACTTTAAAAGAGGAAGTTGTAACTTCCTCGCTTGGCGTTCAGCATGAAGGGGATAGTGCAACGACTGGTTGACCCGTATCAGTATAATGGTTCGGGCGGGGCGGCTTACTTGCCTTCGGTAAGTCGTCTCAGTGAAGCAGCACTAAATAAAAGAGCGGTGGAAATCCGTCCTGCAACAAGGAGGCACGTTACGTGCACTCTAAGGATTCCTTCGTCGTCATATGACTGAAAAATTGTTGAGTACGACGTTAAACCCCAAGCACTCACTCACTCACTCATAAAACAGTTATATCAGACAAACCTACACATTTATTATTTTAAGGATTTTAAGAGAAATAAAAATATTCTGCTAATAAAAATCGTTTTTGAGATATACTTAATATTTTATTCTTTATCTATTTATTTATTTATTTCATTGGTCTTACATCGTACGCACGAATATTTCACTTATACAACGACAGCCAGCATATTAGAAGAAGAAAGTAATTTACAACCATCCGCAGGTTGCTACGGATCTTCTCACGTCAGATCGGAGAGGCAGCCAGCATTAGTTTAATTTGAAATGACAGCAACCGTATTTGTGAGAGGTTCCTGAGTCAATGTGCTGCGTTATCAAGCTAAACACTCGGCCATGGAGTCCCACAACAAGGTACATGTACTGATACAAAATCGCGGACCCTGCACAATTGTTGTCATGTTCTCACGCTTAACACTCGGCCATGGAGGCCCACAGCAAGATACATGTTCTGATACAAAATTGCGACCCTACACAATCGTTGTCATGTTATCATGCTAAACATTTGGCCATGGCGGCCCACAGCAAAGTACATGTTCTGATACAAAATCGCGGACCCTACACAATCGTTGTCATGTGATCACGCTAAACACTCGGTCATGGAGCCCCACAGCAAGGTACATTTACTGATACAAAATCGCGGGCCCTACACAATTGTTGTCATGTTATCACGTTAAACACTCGGCCATGGAGGCCCACAGCAAGGTACATGTACTGATACAAAATTGCAAAATGTACATAATCGTTGTCATGTTATCACGCTAAACACTCGGTCATGGAGCACCACAGTAAGGTACATGTACTGACACAAAATCGCGGGCCCTACACCATCGTTGTCTTATTATCACGCTAAACACTCGACCATGGCGGCCCACAGCAAGGTACATGTTCTGATACAAAATCGCGGACCCTACACAATCGTTGTCATGTTATCACGCTAAACACTCGGCCATGGAGCCCCACAGCAAGGTACATGTTCTGATACAAAATCGCGGGCCCTACACAATCATTGTCATGTTATCACGTTAAACACTCGGCCATGGAGGCCCACAGCAAAGTACATGTTCTGATACAAAATCGCGGACCCTACACAATCATTGTCGTTTTATCACGTTAAACACTCGGCCATGGAGCCCCACAGCAAAGTACATGTTCTGATACAAAATCGCGGACCCTACACAATCATTGTCGTTTTATCACGCTAAACACTCGGCCATGGAGCCCCACAGCAAGGTACATTTACTGATACAAAATCGCGTACCCTACAGAATTATTGTTATATTCACGCTAAACACTCGGCCATGGAGCCCCACAGCAAGGTACATTTACTGATACAAAATCGTGGGGCCCTACACAATCATTGTCATGTTACCACGCTAAACACTCGGCCATGGAGCCCACACAGTAAGGTACGTGTTCTGATACAAAATCGCGGACCCTACACAATCGTTGTCATGTTATCATGCTAAACACTCGGCCATGGCGGCCCACAACAAGGTACATGTACTGATTCAAAATCGCGGACCCTACACAATCGTTGTCATGTTACCACGCTAAACACTCGGCCATGGAGCCCACACAGTAAGGTACGTGTTCTGATACAAAATCGCGGACCCTACACAATCACTGTCATGTTATCACGCTAAATACTCGGTCATGGAGCCCCACAGAAAGGTACATTTACTGATACAATATTGCGGATCCTACACAATCACTGTCATGTTATCACGCTAAACACTTGGCCATGGAGCCCCACAGAAAGGTACATTTACTGATACAATATTGCGGATCCTACACAATCGGTGTCATGTTATCACGCTAAACACTCGACCATGACGGCCCACAGCAAGGTACATGTACTGATACAAATTCGCGGACCCTACACAATCGTTGTCATGTTATCACGCTAAACACTCGGCCATGGAGGCCCACAGCAAGGTACATTTACTGATACAAAATCGCGGGCCCTACACAATCGTTGTCATGTTATCACGCTAAACACTCGGCCATGGAGCCCCACAGCAAGGTACATGTACTGATTCAAAATCGCGGGCCCTACATAATCGTTGTCATGTTATCATGCTAAACACTCGGCCATGGAGCCCCACAGCAAAGTACATGTACTATTACAAAATCGCGGACCCTACACAATCGTTGTCATGCTATCACGCTAAACACTCGGTCATGGAAGCCCAAAAGCTCAAAATGTGAAATCCTTGTCTAGTCACGGTTATTATGATTATGTGTCAACCACGGTCAGATGTACTAGTGGCGGAAACTGCACTGAGCCCAGATGAAATCAAACCAACTCGCCAGGCGCCAGGATCACAAAACTGTCTTAGACTTCAGGTAAACTTAATATTGACTTCAAAATAATTTACTGTGAGAGAAACTTCAAAATAGTTTACTGTGAGAAAACTTCAAAATAGTTTACTGTGAGAAAACTTCAAAATAGTTTACTGTGAGAAAACTTCAAAATAGTTTGCTGTGAGAAAACTTCAAAATAGTTTACTGTGAGAAAATTTCAAAATAGTTTACTGTGCGAAAATTGTGACTTTCCATGGTACTTTTTATTCTTAAGAGTTGTTTTAGATTGTTGATGATTTAATTGAAATTTAGATCATAAATTCAAATCTAACATCAGAAATAATAGCACAAAAATAGATGCTAAGGCCTGTAATCGAACAAATCTCTAAATATTACAAAGCGGATGAATGGGTAGGGGCTGGATTCGAACCCGCGACCTCATTGGCAAGGATCATGAAACGAGATCAGCCAGGTGTTACCAAAGCGCTCGGCTAGCGAAAGGTTTTGCATGTATATTACATAATAAGTATACTGGAGTATACTCAGAACAAACGAATACCGTCTGGAAATAATAGTGGTCATAATACCTGGAACAGTGTGATAGACAAATGTCGCATAACAATATGGATACGTCATATCTACAGGATATGTCTATTTATTTGGTGGTGTTTTACGCCGTACTCAAGAATATTTCACTTATACGACGGTACCCAGCATTACGGTGGGAGGAAACCGGGCAGAGTCCGAGGGAATCTCACGACAATTTGCAGGTTGCTGAAGTACGTTTCCACGTAATATATATATACCTGAATGCATCACATATTCGGGCTTACCGAAGGTAAGTAAGTAAGTCGTTGCACTTCCCCTTAATGTTGAACGCCAAGCGAGAAACCTACAACTTCTAAAGTCTTAGGTGTGACCGGACTCAGAGCTGACCCTGAATCTCGTGCTCCTGATGTCGACGCTCTACCAACTGAGCCATCGTGTACATTATCTCTCTGACATGTGACATTACGTATCTCTCTTACGTAAATATATGGACACTTCTTGAAATAATAATGTTTTGGTCAGTGTACAATACATCTGACAGTGTAAATGAAAATATGCCAAGTAGCACACCGTCGGCACTGCTCTGGTTTTACTCTTTATGCTGTAAGTCTTTAATTATATTTACATATAGATTGTGTATACATTGTCATTGTACGGAGGTAAAATGGTGCGTCACTGACCTGAAGGACGTGATATATCCCGACGCCTGGCCATCTTACTGCAGGTAGTAGCAACCCAACTCTACAGGTACCATTCACCAGATAACCCCTCTCCAGCCGTTAGGATAGTGTCATCGTCGGTAACTAAACAGAGACAGGTGGAATAACCATCAAATGATCCCCGGCGCGCCCTGTCGCATCGCCATCCTATCCAGTCGTCCAATGTCACACAGATTTACCTGGTCGACTATAATAAAGGTTCTTTTGATCGTCACCTCTCAGGGTATTATTCCTCACTCATGATCACATTCTTGTCTGCCATCGATTAACACGAATTGTGTTTTGTTGCACCTGCTTCATTTCTCTGTTCAGTCCTCTACGGTGACTGCAACCAACATCCGTTTAATGCGGCCACATCACATCTGTTGACGCCATGCGCGGAACGCAACGAGGAACCCACCTACAGATAATAGCAGTCACCATGGTACCACGTGCAGTACCAACCAGCCTCCTCATCGCCGTTGTCAAGGTAACGCGCGAGACACGGTCGCGTTGCCGTGGTAATTTTTACCTGCTGTTGATCATATGTCAGAGGCGAGCATAATTTGTCACATGTACACGGAGGTGTTCTGTGAGTGCGTGTGTGGGCAGGACTTCAGGTGCAAAGGGTGGGGGGAGAGGGGATACAGCGCATAAACGGCTTCAAATGGCCTCTATCGACTTGGTAAGCCTAGACCATTGATATACCACGCCCGGGTCAACCATTCTTTGACAGTGAAACGCAGGCTATAGCTTGCGTCGTGACCAAATAGCCATGATTGATTCATTAGCATCGATAGGATTTGCTTAGCGCAGGTATTTTAGGACGATTAGCGCAGTTTGTTTCAGATATTTCTGATATCAGTTTGCAGTTGTTACACCAAGCATCTGACTAACAGCGTCAGAAAGAACGTTCACTGAGGCATTCACAGGCCTGATAAACAAAGTGCAAACCGCCTCATTGACATTCACAGGTTGAACGTGCTTGAGTTATTCATTTATTTGCATGTTTATTTATTTGATTACTGCTTCAAGGTGAACTACAAATGTTTCTGATCTGAAGCTGAAAGGTATCAGAAAAAGTACACGCTGATAATTGTGTTACATTTGTTTGTTCTTTTTAACACGTTTTCGTAATTTGTAGCTTACGGTTGGCCCTACTCAAAACTTCTTCTTCATGCCACTTGAATCTTTCGGGCTCTGCATGGTTCATATATTTTGACGTTAATGACGTGAAACAGCTGCTACGTTTTTTTAAACATGAATTTTAAGATGAATGACGTCATTACGTTCTGTATTTCACTTATACGATGGCAGTCTGTTTTACAGACGGCGGAAATGGATCCATTATATGTGACTGTCCTTCAGATGCAATGAGATGACTCAATAACCAGATGAAATAAAGGTTTATTGTGGCTGAATGAAAAAGTATGGCATAGTTCGAATATAGTGCCTATATAAGGAGCAGCGCCATAGTCATTATTCGAGCTGATTGATACAAATCCACTTTGTCCATGATTGTACAGGTTTATAAACTTTTGGAAGTAACGCTTTTCATCAGCAGGTAAGTGGCAAACTGCAAAGTGGTACCCGCTGTGAAAGATTATACACACGGTAAAGCATTAAACTTATGTAAAGCTACGTAGAGTGAGGCATTGCTGCGTAAACAATACAGGTATTTACAAGGTTAAACTATTGCATTATTCAATGACTGAGGAATAGGAGAAATATAAAGAATCTATTAGAGTGTTGTTTTTTTTATACAAAAGACTGCAGCATTAAAAGCAAAACTACAGCAGCAGAGACAATGCGATAGTTGGCAAATGGTCACCCATAAATGGTGAATCCAACCTCTTGTAAATTTACTTTCGGTATATATCATAATTTCATCATTGTTTATGTACATGCTTAAATCCTAGCAACGTACAACCTCGCAGACACTGTGACTTATTCAGAAATAGGGAAACAAAGCTTATACGATACTGGTCAGTTTTATGGGTGGCGAAAACAGGGGAAAACCACTGACCTTTGGCAAGTCACTGACAAACTTACGTATAGATAGGTTGGACCAATTGGCAGAAGACTAGTGGTCTTCAACGATCGTTAAACTCCGTCGATGGCTAATTGTCGCCAAAGTACCCACTCCAACAACCCCTGTGTATTATTCCTATGTGTACATTCATTCTTTAGGGATAAGCTTTGAACTTACATAACGGCGTTCCGGTTTATTAGTCGAGGAAGCAGTAGCTACAGGATTACTGATTGCACTTTTCACTTTATATGTATTTACTATTGATGTTTACGGTATCTGTTTTTAACGTAATCATGTCATGATAACGTGTTTTCATTGATCCAGTTTCCATCTACATTGCTCATATTTCTTTAATAATGTGTGCGTAGTCCATTGAGAAAGGCACCGACATGAGCACTGTAAGCTCGTTGAAGCAAAAACGAGAATTTGTACAGAGGATCGGGATTAATTTATTTAACACTTGCCACGTGTGTATATCCCATAATTATTGTACAACAGATCAAAACTATAATCTTTTTCCTTTAGAGAGTCGCCTATATTCAGCCCTGTAAAATCAGTCATACTCGCTGCCAAAATAACCTTTAAGTGTCACGTAACGATCCAAGCTCTGCACATTGATGTGTTGGATGCTACTATTATAATTACAAAGACATTGCAGTTAGAACATTTTTTTCTAGCTCATAATGTCAAAGTCCATATGCTCTGTTTCGACGACAAGAACCAATTGCCTCGGGTGACATCATAATTATTCAAAAACCAGAGGCATGCTGGGTATTGGATAGAGTTCAACATGTTTAGAAGGAGAGTAACACGAGTTCCCTGAACTGTTGTTGACGTTACTGTAAACTCTGTTTCTGACACTGCCATATTTGAAATTGTTTACACTTTTTAGTATATTAATATAACCTGAATAAGTGAATTTTATTTTATCTCTTGTAGTATATTACCTCAAGGATATATAGTTTTACAGAAGGGCGTTGGGAAATTAAAGCGATGTAGTTATTTGCAGAGAGATTATTCTAGGATGTGTTGTTGCATGGAGTTTGTTCTAACCACTAGTTAGTGCGGCCATTGTGAAACAAATCAATCACCACGCCCATTGTCCAGGATGCAACTTGCTTTTGAATAATTATGAGGTCACCCAAGGCAATGAGCTCTCGGTGTCGAAGCTAAGATTATGGAGTTCAACATAATGGGTTAGAAAAGGTATTCTAACTTTAATTTCTTTATAGTAATATGGACGTCCAACGTATCCATATGTAGAGCTTGTGTTACGTGTCACTGACTAAAGGCAATTTTGGTAGCGAGTATGGCTTATTTTACAGAGAACTGAATATAGGCGACTCTAAAGAAAATAGACTATAAATGAAACCGCCTGTGTTGCTCAGATTAGAAGCCATGACTGATCACTTAAATCGTAACTGAGGGTAGGTGCATAAGTAGCCATTAAAATAATGGCTACTAGCGCTTACAACGACCATCACTTAAGGCAACATTCATTTGTCGAACTGACACATCCCTCCTTCCTTACATACGTTATACATTATACACGATGGCAAACACAATCCCTCTGCCTCGAGCATATTGCAACTGGAACACGTCGCACGTTCAACAATCGTTCAGCATGTGTTTATGAGGCACGAGTACAGCCCAATTCATATCCACCCCCACGAACCTTCACACCCCAGTTATCCAGCACATCTTTAAGAAGCTCACGTGATTACAGCCTGTGGGTCTGCGTGGCCTAGTCGTTAGCGTGCTAGCGCAGCGCAATGATCCAGGAGCCTTTCACCAATGTGGTCACAGTGAGGTCAAGTCTAGCTCAGGATGGCTTCCTTTGCCAGTCATACGTGCGAAGGTCTCCCAACAACCGTACAGGTTTCGCACAGTTTCCTTTCACATTAATGCTAGTCTCCGTCGTATAAGTGGAATATTCTTGAGTACGACGTAAAACAAAACTCAAATAAATAAATCCTATTTTGTTAGAGCCTACAACACACGCACATACCTACAAACAATCTGAACGAACATCTCACACGATGTGTTCACTTTGCTCACTAAATTACCTTTATATATTTACTTATTTATTTATATATTTACTTATTTTGAGTGGTGTTTCATAAACGTGACCACTTAGATTGGAACAGTTAAGGTTGCAACCGTTTTCAAACGTTTTCACTAGGATGGACCTACATGTTTGTATGGTGTTCAAATTTTAAAGAAATAATAAAAAAAAATTCAAGTTTAAATTGCCAAAATAGTGAACAATGCGCTGCCTTCTTTAGTGATTTAAATGGTATAGAATTTACACGGAATAGAAAAGTGAGCTCAGTCAGCTCAAGATAGAAAATAAAATCCAACGTTGTTCCACTGGTACATCTCGTGACATATGAAAATAATACAGATCTCAAGCACATTGTAAGTGAGGTCATTTCATCCATTCGAAAATAAAATGGAACTAGAAAATTAGAAAAAAAAACGTTAATAAAATGTGATTAAATTTAGCTATATTTGTTTTTCTTTGATGTATCTGTTTTTTACTTTTTGGGTTTATTAATAAACCGGCTTTCATAATAATTTTTCACTTATGCAATGGTGGTCTTTAGAATGGATGGATGAATCAGGAGTGCTCAGATGTTTGGCACGCTGCTGACCAGCTTTCCCACGCATGATGTACGTACGAACTAGTAAATGATGTTTGCGGAAGACAACTGATCTTCAACCAATGGTCAACGGTGTTTTGTTGTTAACTGCCCCCCCCCCCCCCCCCCACCACCACCAACACCACCCACCCCCACCCACCCCCACCCCACGCAAGTTGACTGAATTCGCGACGCATGTTTGCCAGGATAGTTTTATTCCAGCATCAAGTAATAAACCTTCCTAAATCATCTGTTTTCAACTAAGATCTTTTTAAAGCCTAAACAAGTGATGAATAGAACAAGGCCTAGAACATAGATAGACCTACGTTTCTGAAAGTTGAATAATGGAAGCGCATGCACGGCGCAAAGTCAATAGGAATACCTACACGTACCACCGTAAACACCTGACATTTTATAGACAACGACCGCGGTGTGAAATCGGGTGGACTATAGCTTACACCTGTTGTCTGTCTTAGTCAAACCCTGTCATTTGGCGGATTCCGGTTTGATCTGGATTGTCGCTTGTTTGTCGTAATTTGAGAGGCTTTCTACATCACCCTTCCAAATACCAGATGTACAATGTTATGAAATAGAATCTAAACGGGATGTCCGTCAATTCCTGTCTACAAAAAGAAACTACCACTATACAAGCATATCGATCATCAGTCTGAATCGTCCATAGAAACCCTAACCAATATTGATTCTAGGCAGTACATAAAGGTTTCAGCTTAAACATGTTTGTGGACGTATTTATAGCTCTACGCAAGCTTATCTGGCTAAGTTGTCGTATATTTTTATGAAACTGAGCAGAAGAAGAAGAATAGTGGACCGATGTAAAGTAGGCCACGCGGTCTTCATTCCCCTGTAAATTAGATAATAGACAACAGGTGATAGACTGCGCGTTTGAGTTCGTTTGAGCAGCCTTAAATTCGCTTAAAACCACAGGCGTTTCACCAATCTTGCATCAAAGATATTGGAAATTCTTAAACAATGAAATAAACAAATAAACAAAAAAAAATAAATAAATACGTTATAAGTAAGATTCGATGACGGACTCGTTCGTGTGTAAAAACTGACGATATATTTCAGCTAAGTGCGGGAAAAGAATTAAAAATCATATTTAGTGCTCAGTTGAAAGGCTTAGACGTCCGTATAGTGTAAGCAAGCTGTGTGTATTAATACTTTATAAAAAAAAAAACAAGCTGCCTATGACCAATGGAATCCGGAGTTTGACTCACATACTCGCTCATTTTGTTGTGGCCTAGGTTTACGTCAGAAGCTTTGCTAGGATTTCCTAGGGGCTGTACATGTTGATATAACTCCTAAAACTGGATGCCTTGATATATGTGAAACAATGTGCACTGCATCGTAAACATCAACTAAACAAACAAATAAATCACTGCTCACGTGAAATAAATTCAGCTTCTGTATTCACTCTGACCATGTGACGTGAGGAACAGCCTTGACTAACATAATGCTGGACAAAGCATATTTAAAAAAAAACCCAGATGTAAATAGATATATATGTATCAATATATATACAAACGATATAATACTGAGAATTCTCGTAGTGCAATAAGTAGCAGTTGAAAAAAGATCGTTCATTCATTGGCCCACGTGCATGTTTGATCCGTTCATAGATTGTCTAATACAACTTTTTCACTTGGCAGGAACAGTTCTCTCAAATTTAAAGTATTTTTGTTGGCGCGACAAAAAAGCTGAGTGAACATATTCGTATAGGTGCTTTCATTTCTTGCGTTTCTTACGTTCGAAAATAAAATGGAACTCGTCTTCTCGAGAGTCCTGTCCGAGCACAGAACCAAAGATGAAAAAATCGATTATCACATGTTAAATTTTAGCTTAATGTATTTGCAATATGTTATGTGTACAACTGCCGTTAGCTTCTAAATTTAGCTTGCCACTGTTTACATATGCTGAGTTCATGGCCTGCTGTCTGCCTCTGCCTTAGGATGTTCCAGAATACCCTTAGTTCGGGGCCTGTTTGTTTACAACAAGTGTTCAGGAATTTTCTTATTCTAGACAATTCCACCAGTCTATATAAGACCTATGAAAGCAGGTCAAAGGGAGAGAAAGGAGAATTATTGAGAGTTTTGGATGCTTTCGCTGTGTGTTACTTTAGTAGGCCTTTTGGGCTGAATTTTGGAGTCTTTATAGCCTCTGGCTTTGTTTTATCCTATCTCCACCGAGCACTTGTTCAGTTTGAACTTGTATATTTAATTTGTGCTCTTGTGTACACAGTGCTTATTAGTACACGGACCCTGTCTGTGGAATTTTGTGTATATTTCGTGATACACTCAGTTATACTGTGGATTTTCCCTCTTATGAATATTGCCTCTGTGCATTTATGCCTGTATGGTTTTCAGCATTGTGGAATATACGCGCCCGTTTGGACTTGACACCGTTGTACATGTAAGTACTTTAGTATTTGTATAAATACTGCTATCCTTTCTTGTTAAACTTAAGTACTTTAGTATTTGTAAAAGTCTTGTTATCTGTTCTTGTTAAACCTAATAAATTGTTGTAAAATAAAATCTGCTGGTTTTGGTTACTAATCTGCTAAACTGTTGTGTATTTCGAACAAGCCATCTCTTTATAATACAGACAGTTTGGGTCGTAACACATATGTTTATTTATTTATTTGATTTGTTTATTTGATTTATTTATTTGATTGGTATTTTACGCAACCTTTAGATATGCTAGAACGTTATATTAACATCGCGCTCGGGAATTTCTTAAAGAAGACCTGGTTGTGTACCTTGTATTCCACTTTAATAAACCCGCGGCCGAACGAGCTAATCCTGAGCCAGCTGGCTGGAGTGAAAAGAACTCATTACGTTCATCTTTGCTTTCAACATGACTTCAGAAATATCCCCACAGTAATATCACCACAATAATATCACCACAGTAATATCATCATGGTAATATCACCACAGTAATATCCCCACCGCAATATCACCACAGTAATATCACCACCGTAATATCCTTTTAGTGGGCGTAATAGTGACATAAATTTATATATTTGCCGTCAGAATGAGGAGCATTCCCTTCCTAAAGGATACACAAAGGGAGCAAAAAATTAACGTTTTAAGGGAAATGAAGTTACGTATGCCAAAAAACAATTTAAAATAAAAAAGTATACATATATATATAGAATAAAAAGAATATTGTGTATCTTTTCACTCTATTTCATGCATATTTTCTGCCCAATGGTCGCAAATTTTCGGGAATGAAGTCAATGATGAATTTGTCGGCTCACCAGCTGGACCAAGGATGTTAAGGAGCTTTTATATACCTATATGTGTTAGGACACATTCTAATCTCTATGTTAAGAAATAAAAGCAAAGGTTTCGTGTATCCATGACAGCGGTTCGGTCCCAAGATGTTCAACGTATTCATTGCTGCCTTTGACGTGACGATCTTTGGGTGACATGTGACGTATTACTTATTCACTGCACGGGAACAACTGCTAAGCGGAAATCACCATTGCGCTGGAGGATGTGCCCCGATGTAAAGCCTAACGCGTGATCTGTCTAAGAACCAAACCCGGGTTTCCTCACTTACAAAGAGGGGTAGACAACTCAACCTGCGATCAGTAAATCAAAATCAGTTGCTACAGACACTGTTAAAATTCATCAATCAGTTAAGACTAAATGACAGAAATAGAATAGCGCAATAGCGCAGAACTTGTGTCCAAGTATATGTACAATTTTAGAATTTATTTCCTTATATTTATTTCTTTATTTGATTGGTATTTTCCGCCGTTCTTAAGAATATTTCACTTATACGACAGCGGCCAGCATTATGGTGGGAGGAAACCCACGACAATCCCCAGGTTGCTGATAGATTATTTGCTTATTATTAACACTATATAATTTAATATTAATTAAATTGATATTATATATTTTTCTTTTTTTTTTGTTGGATACGATTGATGAGTTCCATGTATTTTGTACAACTATATTACTTTATTGCAGGGTTTCCGTGGACGAGTACTAATTAGGTCAACTCGGAAGTCCAACCGCTCTCCTGCCAGTTCACCCGTACTACTTTATGTCAGGAGTGACCTCCCATGACCTTTGAGGCTACTAAGGCAAATAATAACCAAACGTTAGTGATACCGTTCTCGCGGTACGAGAGCAGTACAATTTGGGCGTGAATTGCACTGTCATAGTTCGGAACGAAATGTCTTCATTCGCCATCTCTAGTTATAACATGATAACATAAGAAAAATATAGATTCATTTAAAATCTGATGCGCTGTTGTTACAAGAATCATCATTACGAATCGAGGCGCTGTTGTTACAAGAATCATCATTACGATCCGAGGTTTAACACAAAAGGCTCTAGGCGTGGAGAGAATTTATGTATTTATTTGACTGGTGTTTTACGCCGTAATCAAGAACATTCCACTTATACGACGGCTGCCAGCATTATGCTGGTAAAAAAGCGAGCAAAGCCCGAGGGAAACCCTTGACCAGCTGGAGAGGATGCCAGGATGTACTGGACTTGAACTGATAGCAACCGCATTTGTGAGAGGTTCCTGAGTCACTGTGCAGGGCTGACATGCTAACCACCCCGGCCACGTAGGCCCCCTCGAGAACAGTAAAACCAGAGGAGAGACAACATTTTAACAGTTGACAAATGGTCACACGTAAACATTGTTAGAATTACGAGCCGTTGTGCCATTGTTATAAACACCTCCGTTCATACGTAGTAGTTTATGACATAGTTAACAAAAGAGGTTGTGCATTTATCAACTAAACGACTTTATCTCCGGTTCCTGGGTTTGTACAAAAGGTGGTATAAATATTATAAAGGCCTCTCTCTGACCCGAAATTTTTCCACCAACATTTTACCCCCGCCTGTTCTGCCCACTACACCGATGTGGCAAATATTTACCTCTTCCGTCAACACATTAAACATTATCCGAGCGTAATGTTTGTCCCGGTTACATTTAAATCGCATTGTTCTGTAAGATGCGCGGTCCGTATACGCCGCAGTACATAGCCAAGATATCACGTCAGTTTCTGTATGACTAGCTGCTTGTCGTGACGTCAAAAATCCCTTTGGTGGCGCATGCCTCCTTAGGTACGCTTCACCTCACGAACCAATGGCATCACTGCTGGTCAAAATCACCACCTTAACAGTCTCAAAATACGGAATTAAGCCTGGAAACGGTAAGAGATTCACACGCAGGTATCGCTGTGGGACGATGAAATAGACGTTGTTATTTACAAGAGACCTAAAAAAAAGCATCCACAGTAAGTAATTTTTAGCAATATGCTTTTGCTTTTTATCGATTTAATGATGTTTTAACAAACAAATGCTTTGTTTCATATATCGATGGATCAGAGCAATTTTGGGTAGGGTAGGGATAAAGTTTATTAACTCTCAGGTTAGGAATGGTTTTCTTTGAGAGACATTGCACTGCCTTGGGTATGGTTTTACATGTATGAAATGACTTCAGTGCAGGTTTGCAAATGGCTTATTTTCCTAAATATATGTTCCGCAGCAGTGTTTTAGGTTGTTAAGGAATTTTCTCTGTCTACAATCCATTTCGAACGGCACCTCATGATTTACGTGCGGTATATGAATGTCACACTTAAATTTTGATTTTGTCTAATTGCTGGTTACAGCTGCATTTATGTAATAGAGCTTTAAATCTGAAATAGCACTTTTATCCCAAACTCTGTGGTGTTACTGTGGACTTAGAACAAAATAAATCATTCTTCAGATATTTGATCAGATTAAAGACTCCACAAAAAGCAAAATTACCCAGTCGATATTTCGATCTGTGCCTGACGCAAATATCCATTTTTTCTATCTGTCAAATTTTCCGACAGAATCAGATGTCCCATGTGCTTTCCCCATGACGTCACTTTTCATGAAGGGCGTTCCAAATCGAAATGCCAAGACCCGTTTCCCCAACAAAACATCAGTTTCTACAAGAAAGCATTTGGGAAGACAATCTTAATGTAAAATAGAGCATATGCCAATAGCATCTGGTAAATTCTGCTTAAGACATGATGTAGTAGAAACGTGTAATTTGATACTATTTAAGCATTTACATGAACAATTAGGATAAAACACAAACCTATGTAATCTGACAGGAGGCCGTATTTCACCGGTTACGTGTGACTATTTGCCAACTATCACACTATTCTCACTGTTCTAGTTTTACTCTTCATTCTGTAGTTGTTTATGTTACTCATGACTTACCACATAAGTATTAAGGAGATACAGCATGTAAACGTTCGCGGAGTTAAAAATATCGATAGTGTCGTCTATCGCATCATTTGTCACGTGAAAAATAATCATGGCCCTGCCCAGTGAATAGTTTCAAAATTTGAAAGTAATACTGTCTTGATAAAGCTATATTCTTTATGTAAAGAGGGGGAAAAACAAAGAATGAAGGAATGATGGGAAACGGTACTTAAAACATGTGAACTAATTTATTTTGGACGCTTCATTTTCTTGCAATAGTAGATCGTGCACTAGCAGAGATTTCTTCACGAATATTCTGGACATTCGTCTTTTCTTTTGGGCGCCAGTTTCATACCCTGTAGTGTCACGACCTCAGCTCTGGAAAGATGACCCCTTTGCCCTTAAAAACTACCTTCCTGTTTGGCAACAAAGTGTCCAGTATGAGTCACGTGTACAAGGCTCAAAGGTGACTGTGCAAAGGCTAGGGGTCCAGAGAGCGAAGGTCAGAGGGGATTTTGGACATAAGGGCGGCTAGCTTTCGGTACAGACTACAGTCTTTTTCGTCATCTGAACGTGCTACCTTTTTCCTGAACCCATCCGCTTGCATGATGGGTAATGCGTACAAAATGACGACATCTGCACTTGTTTCGTGCATCGAAACGGACTCAGTGCGTCCCTGATTGCACACAGGTAATTACGTGTGTGGTCAATTCCATGGACTTAAACCTGTGACAACCGATGGTGCACCATGGGTATCGTGGTCCAAAACTTTCATAATGGGGTCAAGTTCCGTAGAGGCCAATTTGTTCTCTTCAGTTAAAACAAGCACATTTTAACAAATCGAATATTATGTTTGTTCTTTTTTGTCCCCGGTATTGCACAATTATTTCATTTTTGAGTCAGTACCCTCATAGTGAGACCCAACAGACGGTAGTTCAAACTGTGGTATCTAAAATGTTTTGATAGCAGAAATATTTGGATTTAACTACGATACAGATTTTAGTATTTCTGCTCAGTACTAAAATATTTGTGTTTAGCTGATTTCAGTAAATAACATTCTATGTCCCCTTTTACAAGACTGGTGATAAATTTGTTTAAATGCCATCGTGTTTCAAACACAGTTTAAGTTACATGGGTAAAGGTGTCACAGGCGAAACTCAGTCATATTCATGATATACATCGCAGGCTTAATATAAAAACAGTTTTACTATAGGTGTAAAAGATACCGTGCGGGTGAGAAAAATCACCATTAAAAGTCTTTTGTAAATGTTTCTCACTGCTGAAAGAGAGATAGCTCGGTTGTGTTTCTTTGTAGAAGAGCGGCAAGGTAATCTAACCCTACTTGACTGGAACGCCATGATCCCAAATATATCCACCCATACTGATCACCCCACCTCGGTTACACACTGATGTTCGAAGCATTGATTTATTTAACTGATTGGTGGTTTACGCCGTACTCAAGAATATTTTTAGTTATCACTTATACGACGGCGGCCAGCATTATGGTGGGAGGAAACCAGGCAGAACCGACAACAATCCGCAGGTTGCTGGTAGACCTTCCCACGTACGGCCGGTATCATGCTATGGTGGTCACTCAAGACTCTTACTTATGCTATGGTGGTCACTCAAGACTCTTACTTATGCTATGGTGGTCACTCAAGACTCTTACTTATACTATGGTAGTCAGTTTTATGTGTGGGTACCTGGGGTGTTCTGTCGGCACTTACTGGCGCTATTGGTGAAATGTATGTCAGATTGGTGAAAGCCAAGTGGAAATGCCATCACACATCATACATCCTGTCTTGTGTTTAAAATACATCTCATGTATCTTCGGGTTGCCGTGCGTTTCCCCCGGGCTGTATGCAACGGCCTCCCAACATAATGCTGGCCGCCATCGTGTAAGTGAAATATTCCTAGGTACAGTGTAAAACATTAATCAAACAAATAAATGAATATCATGAATATCCCCATTCCAAGAATTGGATTAGACCCATCACTCACATACAAGTTGTGATTTAGTAACAATGTCATTTGATAGTAACTGTCACTTTGAAAATTGGACGTCCAGTTGTGACCAACCAGCGTCAAGCAAAAGTCAAGGACGCGCAAGTGCTTTCAACAGCGATACCTATCATTGGAGTACGACGTTAAACCCCCAATCACTCACTCTCTCTCCTATCTTTGGTATACACGCCTATGTTGTCTGCTAGGAAAAATACAGCCCACATAATAATGAGGAATTCTAACATTAGATTGCCAGCATTTATGATTTTTTTAAAATTGCGACTGTCGATTTGGAGCGGATTTCTATTTATTCAGTTTCAACTCAATGCAAACAAATCACATTCATCAATATTCCGAAAACTGACGGAGAAATTTAACAATTTGCCCTAACAGTGACGTCCATATTCTTCACAGCGGAAATATTCACACCAAGGAGACAGCTAATTCGTATGGAGCTGAATAACGCCAAATGGTCACATTCGTTTCTCTACTGAGTATATAACAAACGTAAAACACGCAGGTTGCATGAATATATAAATGTACATAAATAGATAATATTACACCATGTAGTTTCACCGGTGGGAATGTCTTGGTTTTACAATGTATTTAGGGTACTTATGTTTCAATAAAATACTCCGTTCGCAGGACTGTTCCTTCCACAAACACCTCGGTAGTTCTTGTCTGCCGGGTGTATGTTATATTTCTTCAAAACAGCAAAGGAATAGATACTCTCCCCTCTTACAAGCTGCAAGTCCTATGTAATAAATTACCGATTTAGGATCAAAGTCAAAAACATCGTAGTCAAGAGGAAACGGACTTAACCACTTGTAGGTTGAGTCGTCTTCCAGCATCTTTCGTATTTCTCTGGTGTCCAGTGTTAACCTGTGTCAGAACAATTTTGTACGTGTAACAGGCGCTGTGGAAACCGTTTATTTAAGACGTCGTAAATATTTGAGTAACGAGGGGACAGCTGTTTATCCGTGTCGACCGCAACTCGCTGGAAGGGATGACAAGCAGGCATTTATTATTCCTGTCAACACGGTTGCGTGAAGTTTCAATCCTCTGTGTACATCTCGAATTATAGGCTTGACTTTAAATCCCGCCGCAGATTTTCTTTTGTTTATTTAACCTGCCTCTCTATATTTTAGGAACAAGGGCAATATTACACCGATTTACATGTAATTATATATATAGGCGTATGTTAGTATATGTATATATGAAAAAAACGATTTTCGATGAACTGGAAAAGATTGGACACCACGGACTAAAACTAGAATGACTTGGAATGTAACATGGACAAAAGGACAGGATATACCTTCACCAAAAAGTCGGTGCTTCTGTACGTGTATAAACTTGTATAATTTTATCGAACAAGAAACAAGAGTTAAAATTATGCGATTTGCATCGGCGTGGATATTTTGTTACCTCGTGAAATATTTACACCGCGTATTCGATCAATAAGGCAGAGAATAAAATCAACGGATTTACGCAACAAATTTCCTTTCATTTCCGGATGATATTTCTAAGAGTAGGCTAAGCCAAGAAACTATTTTTACAGAGTTTGTCGTCTGGAAAGGAAGTTAAGGGAAAAACTATCTGCAACATGTTAACCCATATATTGTGTTTGCTCTAACAACAGAGCCTAAGACAAAGCACATTACCTGGAAAAGTGGGTTTGGGCTAATATGAATCCTCACAAGCCCGCACATCCTCTCAATTATAAGTAAACAGGTTTGCGGAAGCGAGCAGAAAAAAAGGAGTGAACCTCATATTCTACTCTTTAAAGAAGAAAAAAATGACAAAAATTGCTATCGAAGGACAAAACGGCCGAAATCCCTTGACTTAAAAGAAAAAAATAAAACAAAAACAACATAAATAAAGCCGTGAAAATAACTTAGACTTCGTGCAGCAAAACCTGCCTACGACACGATCAGTCGTCATTGTGATGTCCAAGAAGAGATTAAAATGATCTTCCCCAGCGGCTCACACTAGTCTAATGACACCTTTCTGTCGGGCAATGAACTTATAGGTAAGTACTGCCCTCAAAAGCTGTATTTATTTATTTATGTTATCTATGTAAGTTTTATAGGGAGAGGGATCCGATGCTCCTGCAGTTAACCACTATCCCTTACCGGAAACCTATAATCTCCTGTGCAATTTGTGATATCTTCATTATGACATCAAACCGATGCCGACGTTGTTGTTGAAAGATTTACTGTGTGGGTCACATTGTACTAACTGAAGGTGGTGTATATCCGTGTATGGAAATGCTGCAGAACTCAAAAACATGGCCAGCGTGCTGTAAAGTATGGAAGCCTGTTAAGGAAACAGTAAAATTGGAGGGAAAGGTCGAGAAAAGAAAGGCGAAGTTTCGAGAAAAAATATCAGAATTCCGTCGCTTCCGTTCTAAAATTGATCTTCCTCTCTAGTCCAACATGGGATGATCTGTCCGCAACGTACGGATGGTCGTGGGTGTAATCCTGGCTGTGTCCGATTTCCTCCCACCTTAATTCTGACTGCTGTCGTACACGTGATATATTCTTGAGTACGGCATCGACTACCAATCATATAAATAAATAAAGTAAAGACCTAGTCTTTAAAGAAGTGCTCACTTTTTGAGAGGCAACAATGATTATTGTTTGGTGTTATCCAGGTAGTACATGCAATGAGACAATGTGAGACGTGGTTGTCAGTGACATAATGTAATAGGTATTTCTCTATGGATAATAACTACTTCACATAATGTAATAGGTATTTCTCTATGGGTAGTAACTACTTCACATAATGTTATAGGCATTTCTCTATGGGTAATAACTACTTCACATAATGTAATAGGCATTTCTGTATGGGTAATAACTACTTCAAATAATGTAATAGGTATTTCTCTGTGAGTAATAACTCTTTCAAATAATGCAATAGGTATTTCTCTATGAGTAATAACTACTTCACATAATGTAATAGGTATTTCTCTATGGGTAGTAACTACTTCACATAATGTAATAGGTATTTGTCTATGGGTAGTAACTACTTCACATAATGTAATAGGTATTTGTCTATGGGTAGTAACTACTTCACATAATGTAATAGGTATTCGTCTATGGGTAATAACTACTTCACATAATGTAATAGGTATTTCTCTATGGGTAATAACTACTTCAAATAATGTAATAGGTATTTCTCTACGGGTAATAACTACTTCACATAATATAACAGGTATTTCTTTATGGGTAATAACTACTTCTCATAATGTAATATAATATCAATATCGATCAAAAAAGCTAGTTGATACATCATAGTCTACGTGTGTTTATTTTTCATGACTTTTTTTCAGTTCTGTTCACCAGCATTAATTGTCAACCAGCATTCCAAACCCCAAAGGCAAGGAGCATACACCGTAGGGTTACCATATCTGTTCGCTTCTCTACAGGCGTTTGTCAGGCTATATAATCCTTTGGAGAAAGACATCATTATCTACAGAGTGACGTAACACAAATGAACGTGCTACCCGCTGTGAGAGAGATATATCCCTAGCTGTGATCACAGAGACAAAAATCCGTCGACATACCTTTGGTTTTGTTCGCAAATTTGTCTCTCCCAGAAAACAAATGTGACAAGTAAGAGAAGATCCCTTTTACTGATGTAAGGAAGAACTTGACACAGATTTGACGATAGCTGATGCCATGTGGAATTGTGGGTATTCGCAGGTTAACAGTATGAGACGTGTCCAAGAAAATCTCGCGACTGCCTGAGAAAGTAATGGACGAGTGAGAGGAGCGTCAAAACGAAGAGGAGTCAAAAACTGTGATTTAAAAACTTTACAAAAACGGATTCATTAATCTGGAGATTTTTTAGATATTCAAACTGAGATGTGCTGCAACTGGATGCTATTAGCGCTCACTTTCATTGCGCTTGTCCGAAGTTAGCCGGCCATGGTCGCTTGGTGGAACCGCCGTCTAGGTCAAGTATGTGGCGCTATGGTTACGACACGCCCATTAACTACAGTGACAACGAGCTCTCGTGTGGAGGATACTGGGTAAGTTATCAACAGATACAGCGTCTGTGATTCCGCATGTAACAAAAAAGGGATACAAAATCGTCGTTAATTGGCTTGTCTGAAAGAAACAGATAAGATTCGGCCGCGTCTAGGCTAAATTGTATGGTGCATTTATACAAGAGTATAGGAATCAACCCCGGAAATCCTATCTCCACGGCCAACCAATCAGCGCCAAGTCTATTTCCCTTTATCATATTTAAGGGAAAATGTAATCCACGTGATAATGTCACAGTTGCCTGAGGTTCTGTTGTAACGATTACTACGCGCCCTAGGGCAAATTATAATGAAAAGGTTAATGTAAATATTTAATCCAAATGTTAATACAAATATTCATCCAAACGTTAATGCAAAGATTAACGTACGTGTTAATCAGAAGGTAATCCAAAGTGCAAATGTATAGATTAGCAGCTGACAGATTTCTAAAAAAACAATTGTTTCTATTGACATGTGTATTAGGTTAACTCCCAGTTAATCGGAACAAGAAATTTGATCGCCTAAAATATGTAAATGGAAAGTAAATTAAGGTGAGATGCAGGTAAAATCAAACAGCCACGACTTTCAGATCTACCTCCTATTAAATGGAAGTTCAAATTCCGAGGGCTTGAAGTGATTAAACTACATTAGAGGTATCAGCTTGAGATGGCACTGTAAGTTCCCTTTTTCTTTGTGATATTTTCCTGTTTCCTGTAATCAAATAACGTGAAATAACATTTGCAGGCACACATTTCAAAGGTTGAACTAGAGAACCGTTTTTAAACAATTCGTTACAAACATTTAACTGGAGTTTTAAATGAAACTGAAGAGTTTTAAAATAATTAAGAGGTTACACGATTTATGACTTTGACGATCAAAGCGCTGGGTCGGTGTGACTATCAGCGCCTTGTTCAAATCCAGGTCTCGCTGGTTCACCTGTGAGTTTGAGTCAGATGATTTGTCAGGTACCTTGTGAAGGTCGGTGGTTTTCTACGGGCAAAACGACGACCTACCCCCCCCCCCCCACCCCCAGCCACTCTCAATTCCCTCACCTTCTAGTCGTTGCATGGATAAAAAGCTAAACAACAACCAAATCAATATATTGTTCGACTTACCGAATAATGTCAACCCCTGCCTAGTTCTTCATACTTGTCAGGTGCACTGGTAGAGAAACCCGGTAGAGAACGTGGCAGACGCGCATGAACTTCATGTCAGGCGAAGCCACGCTGTAGTTATTTGTACATTATTAGACAGTCTCGTGTTCGGACGTCAGTCCTATTATTTTGAAGACATGTAAAATTCATGTTGTCAATCATCTTAGTTAACAAAGCTTACTCACGTAAAGCCTCATCCAGTCCATCGAAATAAGATTCAAACTAGCTGCTTTGGATGTTTACAGTAATCGCTTTCGAATTGTTTCCCTCATACTAGTGAAACCCAAAGTACTGTCTTTGCGACTGGTGACATTGTGGATCAGCAGCGAAAATTTAATCTCAGAGCGTCCGCCTCGAGATAAGGAGACCCAGGGATCAAACCCGAGTCGGGTCATAACAAAGAGTTTAAAAATGGTACTTTCTCCTGATTCGCTTGTCGTTCAGCACTGAGACGTTAGAGCAAGGGAACGTAACTGGATGGCCCCGTGTCGATATGATGTGACTGGGTGGGGTGTCATGTCTGGTGTCTTCGGCATGATAGTGGAGGCAGCACTTTTGGCAGCATGGATTCGCCCTGCCACAAGAAGACACAATATATGCATACACAATTAATAACTCCTCGTCGTCATATGATAGAAGAATTGTTAAGTACGACGTTAACCCCCAAGCATGCATACATATATTCAAATTTAACTCTCCTATCCAAGTCTTTACGTCAGAAGGTTTGCCAGGTATGTGGCATCGGTCGATGTTTTCTCCCGGATCTGCGGTCTCCTCCATCGAAGAACCCTAGCCGTCGTGCAGTTGCCAAAAGGAGTGGGTATGGAGTTAAACACCAAATTCTATCAGACAATTAAATCTTCAGCTTTACATTTTGAGAAGAGCTTATCTCTCTGATTTTCCATACTGTTCGTTCTCGACATTAGGTTACCCGTTACCATGGCAATATTCTGTCAAGGCTTGCTTTGTAATGGTACTTATCCCTTAACCACATGGAGCACGAGGTGAGAGTTCAATCCCAACGTAGACGGGGAATTTGTTAATTCCCTTACCCTCAATGTTCGTTGTGGCGTTGGTGATGATAATCTGTTGAAGCGCTGTCTCACTTTCGTTGATGATAACTTGTCTTCCACCAAAATGGCTGAGAAGTCGGTACGTCACACCAGTCATTTGCCGAAAGTCGGTGTTTTACCACTGTTTCCTTTGACCGTCATTTTTAGGTGAACAATTCTGAATGAACAACAAATCAATCAATCATTTGAAGAGTTTGTGTTAAGATTGTAACTCCCAACTCTCTCTTAAGGCTCTGTGGCGAAAACACCGAGGGAAGTGCGGCGTGTGTGGCGACGAATGGGACGCTCCGCGCGAAAATGAGGCCGGTGGAAAGTATGCCTCTGGCATTATCACTCGCCATTACAATCCAGGGGAAATAATTCTGGTCAAGGTAGAAATCACAGCCTTTCACTCTGGCTGGATGGAGTTCCGGCTGTGTGAAAATAACGATGTTAACGAGCGAGCCACCGAGGAGTGTTTTCAGAAGTAAGTGTGTTTCAGCAAGTCTTTTATTATCTTGCGTGTGTTTTACGTTGTGTGTGGGGGGTGGGACACATTGATCATCATTGAATGATATCTTTACTCAAGTATATTTCACGACGCCAGCCAACATTATAGTGGGAGGAAGCCGAAGGAAACCCACGACCATTCGCAGGGTGTTGTGAAATTATAATCATCCACTATGGATATCCATAATGTTTTCATCGATATATCGATTTTCGATTTTCGATTTAAAATGACAATTCCCCTCCCACTCTCCTGAGAAGTGTATTTGGTACAAAATATGTTTTCTTATATATGTTTCAAAATAGAACAGCACGGACTTTAACAGGCAGAGTATTATTTACTGGTGTTTGTATGTAATTCTTAACCAGCATTTCTACAAATATGTCCAAAGTTAAACACTGAAAGTTGAGATGCTAAACTCGCATTTGGAAATGATGGATATTAAAATACAAACTAATGAATAATAAATTCATCCCACAATAATTTAGCAAAGTATATATTATATTTTGCTGTTGCAAACGTGACATTTGAGCTACATTCAATATGAGCCGTGCTGAAGCAATGTTTGTTTTACAGGCACTTACTGCGTTTTACCGAGGGGCATACGACGAGGTATCATTTCAAACCTCACGAAGGCAAAGGGATGTATACCTTCCGGTTACAGTTACCTCACGAGGTTTCATGCAGCCAGTGTATCCTAAGATGGCGGTACCACACGGGTGAATATAACAAATATAGGCCTCATGAAAACTTGTATCAAATATATCTATTATGGTGTGGAATATGAAAAATCGTTAACGTTTTAAAGATCGACATTATTGTGATCCATCGACAAGAGGGAATTGTGTCCACTTCTTCTTTCGGTTCTGTTTTACTTTTTATGCGTGCGACTTAACCCTCCAAACATCGAAAAAGCGTAACCTTCTAGTCAAACTGATATGCTTGTACTAGACACCGCATGGTTAATTCATTCAAGGACGGATTGATTGGCGTTGACACCGTATGGAAGAATAGTTTATTTCCTCGGCGGCAGTCAGTTTAATGAGCGAAGGAAACCTGCATAAACGCCTGGACATAGGCAAGTGGCAGGCTAACTTTCTCACACGTCATGCAGAGATTGTCACTTATAGATCCAGCCAAACTGTTGGGAGGTAAGTCATGCATTAAACTTTATCTTGCATTGCTAGCAAGGCCTAAAGAACACTAAAGGCGGGAGAGTACAACAAAAATTAGCAACTGTATGATTTAAAGCTCTTGTCCATGCTTACCATCGTGGAATAACAAAGCATTTCTTTTCGTGTTTTGACAGGAAACAGTTGGGGAATCAGCAACACTGGCATCGGGTGTATGGGATGCGGTGAGCAGGAGGAATTCTTCGGCTGTTCGGACATTTCTGTCTCTTATGGCATTCCCACGCCTACGTACGAAAATAAGTATGACGTCATTAACATTATTCACCAGGGGCAGCTAACTCCTTCAAAGACTCACGAGAATTGGTACTCCGTTGAGGAAGAAGAGGACTACCAGTATTCGACGTATCCACCGACAACTTTTCCTCCGTCGACATCGAAGACCTACGAAACGACGGAGGTGAAATCGACGTGTCACGCTGTGGGACTGTGGCTTGGCTCTGAGTCGTTTGATGTATGGTGCATTGACAATTGTGCATCCGGGTACTGTCCGTCGTCGTTCTGTCAATGCTGACGTCCAATCAGAACTCATAATAAACTTTGGGTGTCAGGTGCTAAAGATACATGTCAGATTTCAGTGACGACATGGGGACTGGTAAAATGTCGCACATTAATTTCAAAGACTACTGTGTTCACAGAATGTTGACAGTGGGCCCTATAACTGGTTAATTCACCACGTGTTGCTAAAGCTAATAACACAGTCAACGCAGGTGCAAACTGACTACACCCCCTACAGTTGGCAATATCTGACCGCTAAAGTGTCGATTACGTCTCAATTTTTCATTGCCTTGGTCAGACGGATAGATTGAGGTCAAGTTTTCTCACAACGGTAGATGGAAGTCAAACATTTTCACGTCAGCAGATGAATGTCCAGTATTCTCATATCGGTAGTCAAATGGCAAATTTTCTTTGTATCGACAGATGGTTACAAGTTTTCGCACATCCCTATATGAATGTAAAATATTTTCAGTTCTCTCACATCTATAGACCGGTATATAAATGGAAACTTTTCTCACATTAACAGATTGATTCATGTACTCACACACTGGCAGAAGACTACATATGCAGTATTCTGATGGCGGCAGACAAATGACAAGTTTTTTATGCCGGTAGATGGATTGCATTATTCTCACATATAAAGACGAATGTTAGGTTTTCTCACCGTGGTAAACTAATGCTCATCCTACTCTCATCGGCAATTAGATTGCGGTATTTGCAATACTACTCTAACATCGACCTGTACATGTCCGCTTTTCTCCAATTGGATCGACGTGCAGAGCTGATATTAGTGTGCATAGAATTCGTACATTTCTACAGTCTAGTGTGCCTCATATTCCCACATTCCTACAGTCTAGTGTGCTCATATTCTCACATTTCTACAGTCTAGTGTGCCCATTATTCTTACATTTCCACAGTCTAGTGGGCCTCATATTCTCACATTTCCTCAGTCTAGTGTGCCCCATTATCTCACATTTCCACAGTCTAATGTGCCTCATATTCTCACATTTCTACAGTCTACTGTGCCTCATATTCTCACATTTCTACAGTCTAGTGTGCCCCATATTCTCACATTTCTACAGTCTAGTGGGCCTCATATTCTCACATTTCTACAGTCTAGTGTGCCTCATAATCTCAAATTTCTACAGTCTAGTTTGCCTCATAATCTCAAATTTCTACAGTCTAGTGTGCCCCATTATCTCACATTTCCACAGTCGAGTGTGCCCCATATTCTCACATTTCTACAGTCTAGTGTGTCCCATATTCTCGCATTTCTACAGTCTAGTGTGCGTCATATTCTCACATTTCTACCGTCTAGTGTGCCTCATAATCTCACATTTCTACCGCCTAGTGTGCCTCTTATTCTGACATTTCCACAGTCTAGTGTGCCTCATATTCTCACAATTCTACAGTCTAGTGTGTCTCATAATCTCACATTTCCACAGTCGAGTGTGCCTCTTATTCTGACATTTCCACAGTCTAGTGTGCCTCATAATCTCACTTTTCTTCCCTCTAGTATTTTCACATCATGCAATAAATGATTAATTTTGTTTCACAGTGGCTGATGGATTTCAAGAAGTTTGTCGCTGACAGACGTATTCTCGTCACGGTTTTTTCGGTTGCAGAAAACAACCTCAGAAACGGCAGGTGTTGAAACCCACCGACTTTTAGAACTCTGTTGTAGATCTAACGTCCTCTAGCTGTGGTCAGAGACCTGCTGTGAAAGCGGGCTGCTCACCGGGGAAGAGCCATGACAGGCTAAACGCGGTCGGCTTTAGAAGTAGTCCCGGGAAGAGATCTCGTCCACTTTCAATACACTACTGGTACATGCGGCTATGAGCAGAATAGAAAACGTTTGTACCTGTAAAAAATATTACAATGCTGATTTGAGCAGCCACGATATGCACGAGTAAAACAGACTTATAAGCCACGTAGGCCTATTACAACAACAACGTATACGGCTATATAATAGTCAAGCGTTTTGTTGACGGATGCGCCAGCAAGTTTGAAACCTGCTGGTTTGTTTATTTTGCATCACTCGCAGTTCGTATATGCATCCACCGGTGGAAGTTTTTCGTAAATATATACCCTGATAGTGAGGGATTAGGGGAATACTGATTAGGGGAATACTGATTAGGGGAATACTAATTAGGCGAATACTCACAGCGGCTGTTACAACAAGGTCGGTGATACAGTACTCGTACCAAACAGGAATCAGTGATGAAGCGACGCGATGGAGTGGAGCGATGGTCTTTCATAAGGGCCATAACATAATATCTAATTTTCAAAGCTGTCAGTTTTGACAAAGTATGCGCTTGCATGCAATAATGGATATGATGGGACCATCCGGTAAACAATAGCAACGTGCGCTTTTGGACAGACAAGAGTTGCTGGTAAACAACTTATTCAATTTCCCTTTCCTTTTTCTGTGAGTGCTTTTCTTGAAACAAACTTTTAATTACTTTACTCACCTATTAGCATGACTGAGGTGTTTAACTCAATTTTTTTTTTAAATTTTGAAAGAAATTGTATATTATTGCCAGTATTATAGAGAGACTTTTGACTTAAAGTTTGAACGAAAAATAAGTACTCCCGATGATTGCATTAATACCAGTGAAATAAAATACAAAATTCTGTACATTCAGTTTTCTTGATACATTTTTACTTAAGATCTTTGTAAGTGTTGAAGTCCATCTAAGTGGACCGAGACAACATGTCTTTGTTGCAGTAAACATCTCTATTGTGTCCAATGTTCTCGGACCCTTTGCGGCATCAAGGCTTCGACGGTTCTTCGTGTAGCGTCTTGTACGGAGTTTGTTAGAGACTACCTCTATTCCAGCAATATGAAGAATGTCACACGTGGAAGAGTTCGTCTGTAACTCCCCAAAGGGCGGTGGTTTATTTTGGGCAGTGTTATTTCCTCGACCTATAAAACTGGCCATCACTCTGCAACACTAAAGTGTTACAGTTAACACTACGTAAATCACGGGGAGTTTTTCGACCACTTTTAGGGAGTGTTTTATTTCATCACTCGCCGAAGTGTTCACATTCCAACTCCGTTAAAAGTTGGCTAATCAACATCCTAAACCACGCTTGAAAAAAAAGTTTTTTTAAATTAAACTCTTTTAGTGGAGTTTGAATATGAAGACCTTTGAAGAATGTTGAAGCACCAATACTTACTAAAAGTGCAGTCACTCCTGGTGATCTTTATAGTGTTAAAAATAACACTTTAGTTTTAATAGAGGTGCACCATCATAAAAGTGAAAAAAAAAATGGTCAGTTGGACATAAAGCAAGGAATCCCCAAATGTCACACGGAATTCGGAACATGACCAGGACTTGGTGTTGAGCTCCGGTAAGAAGGCAACATGCGCTGTCAAGGCGACAAAGTATCATTGATAATGCGGACGCCTAAGAGCGCCGTCGAAGGCTTTAATCATAACAAATAGTAAAAGTGAGGTGATCCACAAAGCTACAAGGTCAGTAGTGGACTCACAGTCTGTGTGCGTCGGAGTTGTGAATCGCCCATCTTACTGAGTTTTATTTCGTACTGCATGGCGCTTTTCAAGTTAAGGGTCTCATGATATTTTTTTAACAAAAATATTCATATCTGCCTTAGACTTTAACCTTTTCTTCAAGCTCTTCTACACCACGACAAGGAACCGATAGCAATAGTCATCGGATCACATCAAATATATAGAACATGATTATACATGTACTAATTAAACCCTTTCTATACGTGCGTGGTATTATCTCGTAAGACACCGACATTGATCAAATGTTCAACTGAATAATCCAGACTATGTACAAAGACTTGTGCATCCCTCTAAGGCACCTTGCCCAAAGTTTTGAAATTTCCTGAAAATATAGCAATGTCGAAGACATTATTCAAGGTTTATTGTTAATGTCATTTATATTTTTATAGCTATTTGGTGGCGGTAAAATATATTCTCATAAAAACAACTTGGGTAAGCGGGTCTAGACACATGACGATTGTTCACATCATAATTCATACTTTTATTTGAGATATATAGACACATATCATAATATTAATTAGATTAGTCTGTACCACCAGTGGTTTTATTTAGGCTGTAGTGCCTGGAAAGATCTGCCAGCCACGTGTAAATCACCATTCAACTGACTAAATAAATACTGTAAAAACAACTTTTTCAACCACTCAAACACTTTTTTCATTGGAATTTATGCATAAAATTACTATGGAAGTCATGGCAAAAAAATGATTTGTTTGTGTCATTAAAGATGAAAGCTTCATAAAAGTGTGCAAATTATTACTCCACACCTCACAGCTCTCTCAGAATGTTTCAAAATATTGGTTGCAGAGGCAGTTGAAAAAAATGAAGAATTAGGGTACATAAATAAATAAATAAATATGCGACCCTTAATTAAGCATGATGAATTAACCCTTAATACATGAGTAAGCTTGCCAAAAGTCGGCTAACCCAACCAATGGTCCCCGTTTCCCGCCAAACACCAATCTACTTTTGCCAGTGTAAGCCAATGATGTAAGGAATACATTGACCGTTTAAATGTCCCCACGTCATGCTTCAAAACTTTCGTCCTATTGACAAGAAAAATGCCTGTTGTCAGGATGCCTGTTGAACACAATAGAAATCGTGATCGATATATGTTTACCAGACGACGATATTGAACTTTAAACTAGTAATAAATCTTCCTGTCATATATCATTTTTGAAAAAATAAAAACAGAATGTCAGGATTGGATGGTTTCTCGTTAGTTTATGATTAGTACAGCAATAACAAACAATGTTAACAATAGTTGACATTTGTCCTCTTAGATAGGAAAACCAGTCGATGAATATAAATCATGCAAAAATATGAACAAAGCATTCTTTTGAAAAGATATAAACGTACAAAATATTAACGTTGTATTTATATACATATCACATTATAGAATGCTACCAGAAGAGTCAATAAAAGAACTCATCTCAGTTGGAGCGGTCTGGGAGTTTATCAGAGTATGTGCAGTGGAGCGTGGACACCACGATCAGATATGCACTGACCGTTACAAAGCTCACGCAAGCTTTGTAACGCTTACACAAATGTTATAAAGGTGAGGTATTGTTGGACGCCCGAGGAAAAGGCGACAGGTTAAATCTCTCATTTAAATGCATTGCCATAGATCAGGGCCACGGCAAATAAAGAGCTGTTTGTGTATCTGACGCTTACAAAGTTGTCCGTGTCCCGGTCCCATAGACCAGCGAGTCCCGAGCTGCATGCCAGCGCGTTCCTTGAGACTACCAAATGCTGACCACAGCTACCAGCTTGTACCGCTTTATGGAAAGGGTCTTCACTCTTTCCATGATCTCAGCGGCCAGAGTATGACAGAGTTGTCTGCACTTGTTTGGCTCGTATGCCATCCCATGTAGACGCGCCATGAAAACCCGCTCGGCCATCCGTTCGATGTCGTACGCACGAAACATCATATCTCCTGTACTCTGAAATTATTCTGTTTCTTCGCCGGCGAGTTGTGTATGTGTTTGGGCTGAGAAATTTCACTTTTTTCCAAAGCCATGCCATCACATGAGCACTGTTCACTGCTTCCTGCGAATTGGGCGAATAGGCCGTACAGGAAGCTACATCCATCGGTGGGGCACGCGCATTTAGTTTGCTAGGATTTCCGTTCCCGTGAAGGAAATGTCGCTCTTTGTCACACATTCCGTGATAGACATGGCTGAGTGGTATGGGGCTGCTTTCCTGACAACTTTGACAGTGCAGCACCAAACTTATTTTATCGAGCTTCTCTTGCTTTTCCACATGATTTCATGAGACACCTGAAAGAGTAAAGAAAACATAAATTTTGGTGACAGGTTTTCACCGAGTTTTGATGTCAGAAGACTACAGATTTCTATTTCACGATAGTTTAGCTTATTCCTACACTTATCACAACACCAAAAGGGTCAAATCGGGTCGGAGTGATATCAACAACTTATTACTTGTGCCTGCCTCGCTTGGCACCCAGTACTAAGAGGTTAGAGCCAACTGGCTAGAACCAACTGGTTGGCACGGTGTCAGTATAATGTAACTAGGTGGAAGTGTCATGTCTAGTGTCTTCGGCGTGGTGGCAGCACTTTGGCGGCATGGACTCGCCCCTGGCACACGAAGCTACGAATAGATAATGGCACCTCGTTGTCATATGACTGAATAATTGTTGAGCACCACGTAAGCACACAAATCTCAAGCAGACAGACAGACAGACATACAGACAGACATGGGTGATGAGTGTCCAAGCCATAATGGCCGGGTGTCCACGTCCCCCAGCGATCTAAATGTTAGAATCTCGAAAAATCCATTCGGGGTAACAGTTAATAGGCTAACACAGGTTTCCGATTTTATAGTCAATCTTCGATATTTGGAGGGAAAAGGACAGCAGATCAAAATAGAGTGTTTTTAGAGGCAGGGAGCACTGCATTGTGGATTCACAGAGGCATGACGGACCTCCCGACGGGCATAGCACAGCGCCTCGCGATGAATTGCTAACTAGGGGTCCACATACATACAGTACGCACAATACATACATGCAATTAGAAAGGGTTTAAGCATATTTTAATGAACTGGTTGTTGTACCGTCTAAAATAGGAACAAAGATTATGTCAAATACAGTGGCACATTTTCTGACAAATGTCACATATAGATAACCCATAATGTGCTAGTAACGTCGTAGGGGGTCACGAGGTGTACATTTATCTTTAGCAGGGATATAATCTGTCACAGCTATCATTAAAGGAGTGACTCCACAGTTATACTACAAGGCAGGAATACATGCAATGTGGCACCGTATTGCCATAGTGTAACAGGAAAATCTGCTGCGCACTTATAAAATGACAGTGTTTCGTACAGGTGCAGTGTGATATTCTCTTGTGTATGCATAACATTACAGTATGTCGTAAAACAGCAATACGACAATCTTCTCCGTGGCTGTAACGTGGCAGTGTGTCGTGAAAGTGTAATATAACAATCTGCTGTGCACGGATAACAATGGCAATGTGTCGTGAAAGTGTAATATAACAATCTGCTGTGCATGTATAACAATGGCAATGTGTCGTGAAAGTGAAATATTACAATCTGCTGTGCACGGATAACAATGGCAATGTATCGTGAAAGTGTAAAACAACAATCTGCTGTGCATGGATAACAATGGCAATGTGTCGTGAAAGTGAAATATTACAATCTGCTGTGCACGGATAACAATGGCAATGTGTCGTGATAATGTAACATTACAATCTGCTGTGCATGGATAACAATGGCAATGTGTCGTGAAAGTGTAACATTACAATCTGCTGTGCATGGGTAACAATGGCAATGTGGCGTGAAAGTGAAATTAATTTGACGTGTGAGGACAATGTGGCAAAGCGACCGGTAATGCAAATGTGTAAATGAACTGTGGCAAAGTGATAGGTAAATATATTGTGTCACTATGTCGAGAAAATATAATGTGGCAATGAGATCCAGGATATTTCTCCTCTCAGGAGGTTTACCTCTATGGACAATTCCCTGCAGAAATACCCCCTTGTAATGCATAAAATTAGTTTTCTTGATAAAATGTAGAGTTTATTTGTATGTGCATTTACTTTTATTATGACAAATAGTAAATGTGATAGTATTTTCACCTTATTATCGGGTTTGCAGTATATAATCATAGCCTTAATCATAACTTGTTCCTGGAATGGTCATAAAATCAACACGTTATTTGGTTCAACGGGATTCACACGTATGTGTATGTATTGTCGGTACTCTACCAGAGACACTTGTTTGTACGTGAGGCATCTATTTGTACGAGTGACATCTGTTTGTACGTGAGACATCTGTTTGTACGTGAGACATCTGTTTGTACCTGAGGCATCTGTTTGTATATGTACCATTAAACACACTGTGAATACTTTGTCCGTGTTTGAGAGATAATCCACTTACCCGTATTAACACACGACGCTGATCACCGTTCAAACGGCCAAGCTGTGTAGCTGCATACACTCCCCTGCTATGCTCTCTTCATTTCATACACAAACCTCGAAGTCCTCAAAAGAGCCATAGTACGGGCTTCACCGCACTAACAACGGACAATTGGAGTTCAATATCATTTCACGGTCAAACCACAACACGTTAAATCCTCTGCCTACTAATACACAGTATAGTCAGTAGCTAACCACAGGTGACACAATCACAACCCACGGGCTGTGTGTACCGTATATATGTGTGTCTCGGAGAAGCTCATGGGTTTATGATTAACACTTACCTCAGCTCGACCTTAAAACTGTGTCTGTCCACTGGGGGACGGGATCGTACATGTTCGAAGCCTTTCCCATGTCGACTATTATCCCTTCGGTTTTGGCTTTTGCAGTAGGGCATTCTGCGCGTCGATACAGTAATGGGAGCCATGCCAAAGCAGCGCGCCCGTACCGAGCATAAGCCGATCCGACGATACACGGCATTCAGCCAGGCATAGCATTCTTCACGGAACGACCAGTCTATGGACGGCACTGGATCGAGCATATGACATGGCAGTCTTACGCGATCAATAAGTTAAGCTATTTAATACGCCAAAGTAAATATTCCCCGCTTGGGTTAATCTTATGTATACGTCGTTATAAATGGGACCAATGCGAAGTCTGTCTATTTACATAAGTGTATGTGAGTTGAGCAGCCAGGTCAGATGGCGTAATAGCAGCCCAGTTAACCCGCCTTTAATCCGATTTCCACGGTTATATATATTTTTATTTATTTATTTATTTATCTATTTATTATGTATTTATATATTTATTCAGTTATTTGTTTGTTTCCCTTCTTCTTTATTCATTTATCTATCCTGTTAGTTATTTACACTTTTACTAATTAATACCCAACCCCCCCCTCCCCCCACCCAGCCTCCCCGTCTTACTTCCTTCATAAGTACTTCCCTTTTTGCCTTCGGAACATTTTGAAAATAGTTATGTTTAGTCATGTCTGATGAGCTGCCTTATGACCTCTGTAACAAGTTTTAATTCATTTTCAGACACTGAAAAAAATGTGTCAAATAGTAGGAAAATATGGACTCAAAAACGCATGTTAGAAAAAAAAAATGATTTTGTACCTTTGTAAAAATATCTTATTCAAAGTCTATCTCGTGTCACATCCCTCTTTTCATTGGAAGTAAAGTATACCTATATTTTTTTTAGCTTCCTGTGCAACTTGACTTCCACAGTAAATACAAGATAAACCAGACGATGGTTGTGATGACCTGTAAGTAAAACCAAAATTGCGATCGTGACGGCAAGAGAATCCTGCTACCTAAATAGTAGCAAATTACACGCCTCGTGGAACCTATGCTTAAGCAGAATTAAAGTAAAAAATGCACTGATGTTAAATACAATTTTCTTAGACGATCATCGCTGGTCTAGAATAACTCAAAATGCTGTTTTGTCGTTAATTTTAATAAACAATCGCTCGAAGCCAATGCAAAGGATCCTGGTCTCGAGGACTAAGTCTACCAGCCTTGTTTGTGCAGGTTTATAATCTTTCATAGTTTCCAGAGCATAAAACTGAAGGGACATAAGTGATCATTCGGCCGTAGGTCAGCCACTCCAGTTGTTTAATCTGTGTGTAATTCACATAGGAAAGGTCACATGTACAAGGTCATAACGACACAAATCATGATTACTCTATTGCCAACACACAAACCAGCATAAGGGCTCACAGTGTACGTATTTGTACAAGTATCTTGATATTTTCCGATAGATTGATGTAGCGCTAGTCGCTTTAAACTTACAATCGTACCCCACCTTTGGCAGATGGTGTTTGATTTGTTGATAAATCTTAATTAGTGATTTATAACTTCCACTCATATGACGGAGGTCAAGTTTATAGGTGGAGAAGACTGGACTAGTAAACCACCGCAATTTGACCAGTTCCTGATTTACAGCAACAATCGAAGCTGCTATTCCTGGATTCGAACACACGACCTTACTGGTTAAACAAATAAAACAACAGATCAATAAAGACTGTCTGTGTGCTTCACCATGTCAGTGATAAACTCCCCCAGCACGTGGGAGGATGTGGGGAGATCACAGCTGAGGGTACAGGTTGGGTTTTGGTGTTTTGGGCACTTTGATGTATTGAATTTTTTTTATATTGATGGCGGTTAATTTTATTTATTTATTTATTTAGTCGATTGGTGTTTAACCCCCTACTCAAGAATATTTTTAAAAAATTATACGATGGTGGCCAGCATTATAGTTGGAGGAAACCGAGTATAGTACTAGGGAAACCGTAGGCTGCTGGTACATCTTTCCACATCTGACTGGAAAGGAAACCAGCAAGAACGAGACTTAAATTCATAGTGATGGCATACATGAAAGGCTTCTGAGTGATTGTGCCCTGTTAGCACGCTAACCACTCGGTCGAGGAGGTCCTCGTGACACTTTGAGACATGTCTGGCTGGTCTGATTAGTTTTACATCAATACCACCTTGCACCGTCCATAGATTAAATCATGACTGGGTATAAGGGATTCCATTCTTTTCCAGTCTATCGTGGTTTGATACAGTGACGGCAGTTTTATACCTTTTCGAATGCAGAATACATACGATATATGTAAGATTTCCTTGATGTAACAAAGGCGAAGTATGCATATAGATAGTCACCAACTGAAAATTAAAAATCTTGATAGAAAGCAAAAGCCGTCTTTTCGGTCTTGATAAAGGCTCCGACCAGCATTGCGAGGTAGCGACCCCTCCCTAGTATGGAAGTCAAAAAGGCACATTCTTGAATACGATGTAAAACACCAACAAAATAAATATAACAAACAAGTTTAAAATTTGTAAGTGGTTAAGCCACAATCAAATAAATAAATGCTGGTAGCTGGTTGCTAGCTGTAGTCTTCTTCGGATTTGTTACACTAAACAAAACTGCTTCTGGGACCCTTGGTGGCCAAGTGACATAAAGTTTTCTGTCGAAAGTCCACTATCCCTCATCCACTCTATAAAATCCAACTCTCGTTGACTCCGTTATGGTCTCAGTTTAGAATGCGAGTTCGGTATATGTGAGGATATCTGGTACATGACTTCACTCGTTACTCTACGGTATATGTGAGGATATCTGGTACATGACTTCACTCGTTACTCCACGGTATATGTGAATATATCTGGTACATGACTTTACTCGTTACTCCACGCAGAAATCTGGGCGTCTTTTTAGACCTAAACATATTTGATTACATCAATCAAACAAACAAACAAAACGTTCTTGATTTAGTCTAGAAACCTAGTCGTTTTTAGTGAAGATGGGAACATAGAGTGTACATAGTGTTGGAAAATGCTAAAACTGACAAGTAAAACTATTCCGGATCTCAAATAAAATATCCAGTTATATTACAAAAGGGCTGAGGTTTCCCTACGTACTGAGTCTGACTTTTGGTAGCAACCATTGTCGTGTAAAACATGTAAGCATTATTTGGCAAATACCTCTTTGACTACACCGGACATTTAGAAAATCTATACAGCCATGAAAACAAAGAATGTTACTCTGGACCCTGTTAAAATTATCTTGAACAGATTCACCGACCAATAAGCTTTGTGGCCATCGTAAATACGTAATACTGGTAAGTATTGTTTTAAATCCTATCGGTATTTTGTAGGTGTCTTGTAGACTGCGAGTAATCCGCACCGCAGTCTACTGTATTCGTACGTGTAACAGTCAAATTCGAACGCGTAAGAGGGTGACCCATAGCTATAAGGAGATAAATTCCACAACAGATTCCCCTTGAATACCACTATTATTATGATTATGTATGACGTAAAATCTCTTTGTTCCAGTTTATATCTTGTGCTATGTAATCTGGGGAATTTAGTACCCCACCCCACCCCCACACACCCTACACTCACCCCCGCCAGCTGGTTATCATCTGGACACCCAGTGGTAACCGGCTATAGAGGTGTGCAAACCATATACATATAAAGTCACATGCAGTAAGCAAAAATAAAAATAATTCGTTCAACAATGAATGGTTTCCTTAAATAGATTATCTTAGTTAGCCATTGCATTTGTCGGCACCTCTTCCTTGTTGCATCTTCCCATTGTTTTCCCAAATCTCATTCGTGACGAACACGTCGTTTTACACAACAAGCTGGGAGTACAAGTTGCTTTTTCTCGACTCGTGCATTTTGCTGTTGTTTACTATCTAAAATTGTTCACTATGGATTACACTGACTAAATTTTATTACAGCTCAGTGGTTCATTGTTCACAGTTTGGCAGGGAATTCAGATATCAATGTAAAATTATTGACAAAGTGCTTTCAAGGGCTCGAGAAAGTGTACCTACCATTCAAAGTATCTTAAATTGGCATTAAATATTTTTTTAGATTTTTTTCAACCCAATAAAAGTTTAGTGAAACTTCGTCTTGACACAGCTTCTACATGTCTCCATTACCGACAGCAAGGTGACGTCACGTTTACTCTAGCACGCTAACGTCGAAGTTATTTTTCTGTATTATAGTCAAAGCAGCAGCCTATGACAGACAAAAGTTGTGGACTTCGGTGATGGAAGTCCAAGTGATAAATAACTTTATAGGAAATTGGACACAGTGGAAAGATATTTCTTCCACTGCTTGAATGTACCGTTGATACAGTAAGCCTGTTATAACATTTACGGTTTAAGCAGCCTGTAGATGCACAGCCGAGATATTCCTGGTTCACGTCCTAACCTCCGAAGGGGTTATACTGGTGGTTTTGATCCTTATGGAATAATTACAAAATTACAATTAAAATAATGCTGAATTCTAAAACAGATGAAAGCAAATCTAAGCACCAATGAGGCTGATCTAGGCATTTCACTTGCGCTGAATTTTGTTTCAGTTATGTGGTGATCGCTTCCAAGATGAGAACAGTGATGACCTAGTTATCGCGGACGTCAGAGAAAGCACATCGGCTTGAGCACGGCTTTTCAAAATAAATTTACTGTATTTTATTTAAGAAAACAAAAAAACAGACCTTTATACGAGAAAGACAAAAGGCAATATTAAAATTCTTTAGTTCTAATAAATTCAGAGAAAAACAATGATACTGCAAGATTTAATTAATTTGTCCGATGAGATGTCGTATTCTCATCCCCATAAACATTCGACACCCCTACTGAATTTTTCACTGACTGGTATTTGGTATTCGGCAACTGCATGCTGACTAAACGCTAAAATGAAAGACAAAGTGTATTTGTATAAATGGAACAGCGTGTCTAAATAGGCCTAAGATCTGCTGGGGAGAAGAATGCGGTTTGGACCGAGACGGTATGCTGCTCTCTGACATAATTTATGATACCGTCGTTGAATATTAGGCCCCTACACGGCAAGTAAGTCAACTAATTCTAATTCTAATACTAATTCTACGTCTGTGGTGGTACGTACATGATACAGGCCTGTCCAACAACACTATGAAACAGCCCTATGGTTGTTCGTAACGTAAACCATCTCAAAATGATGTGTAACGCAATAGTTCTGTGTTGTCATATGTCACTTCGTGCAGTCAACAGGTAGGCTACAGGCGACAACACAGCGTCGATTCACACCAGCCATTCGTGCAGTATTGCCATTTTCTTCTACATGTCATGCGGTGAAATCTCATTAAAATTATAAAGTAGAATACTTTTTAGAAAGCTTGAGAATCCTGCTTTCGACTGAAATATGTTTTAGCCAGGTGCTGTCGTGCCCTTTAAATTTCTGTCTGAAAGAAAACAATTATTAGTATTGTTGTTGTTGTTGCTGCTGTTGTTGTTGTTGTTATTCTTCTTCTTCTTCTTATTATTATTATTATAACTACCACTACTAATATTACTATTACTATGGCGGTAGGACTCAGTTTAATGTGCTGCAGTACGGCCAACTCTAAAAGTTCAAATTCAGTTTTGATCTGTGGACTTATTTACCGGGTAATGAAATTCGTACAAATCAGTCTATCACTTTAATTATAGCACGTTCAGCGTGCAGAGCGTGGACATTGTCGCACCAAGATTTTAAGATCATGTCCTTTTTGTGAAGTTGTTCAAACATCCTCTGAAGACCTTTGATTAAACATGTTCGTTGTTTCTTTTGTTCACCGATTATAAACGCTTGACAGCTTGGATGACAAGAGAGGATTTAATCCATACCAGTGTAAGGTCTGTCTGGCGTGTCAAAGCTCATGCTCACTCTCATCTCACGGGGTGGAAGGGCTTTGGGGTGCGTTGGGTGTAGGGTGGGGTGGGGTGGTGATATGTATATAAATGACCTTATTAGTCCATATTTGCAGAGATTACCTTTAGCTATTGAGCGTATTTGAGATCAAGTTTAGATCATGGACATCGACGAAGAATTAGCCATAATATCGGGGACAAAACTTACGGAATCCAAGAAGACAGCGCAACCACATCCGAAATACAGAGATATGGTGATAAAGGCGTTGACAGCTCTACAAGAGAAAGGTGGGTCGTCGAGGCTGAAAATTCTCAGGTATATAGTGTCGCAGTTTAACGTGGTGGACGAGGCACGGGCTAACGTACACCTGAAATTGGCTCTGAAGAACGCTGTGACTGACGGAACGCTGATTCAGTCAAATGGAACAGGAGCGGCTGGCTCGTTCCGACTCAGTGACGCGACAGTGAGCGCTCAGTCTAAAGGGAAGAAGTCGACACAGATTGCAGGTAAACCCAAGAAGAAAGAACTAAACGGATCAATGAAAACAAATAACCAGTCAGTCAAAAAGGTGCCACGTAAACCTAAATTAGGTACACAGAAAGAAAAAGCCCCTGCCACCAAAAACGGAGTTACGAAGGACCAAGCACGAGGTGTTACGAATAAAGGGAAAGCAAATACAACAGAAAAAGGTGCTACCAAAGTCAACAAGGCAGCTGGAAGAAAGAAATCTTTAGCTGGAAAGAAGGATGCCTGCAGGAAATCAATTAAGGGAAACTACACGACCCCATCAGCCTCATATGTACAGACTAACTCCAAGAAATCCACGTCCAAGAAACAAACTGCCTGTAACAACAGCAAGATAGCAAGCGCAAAGAAAGTGCCCAAAGCGAAACAAAGCCCGAAAACCAAGTCAACAACAACAACCAAGAGGATAACTCGGAACTCAATGAACAAGAAAAGTTAAAGTTGGTACGTAAAGTGTTTTCGCCTGAGTCTAACGTGCCAAAGCTGTGATGATTAACCTAATGCATATACCTAAGATATTATTGGCTTTTTATGTTTGTATGTGTTTTGGTCGTTGACATAACTCGTACTAAGACTGTTTAGAACATTGCACGCCTCTCCTCTCCCTAGACGTAACTGGAAAGACCTGGCTAGCAAATGTCTCCATGAAGTGGTTCTCCTCTGATATATGATAAAGAAAACATCCTTAATACTAGCGCTCAGAAGTCGTGTGTCTTCTTGAAAACAAAAATATGGTGCCTTGAATCAAAAAATCCGGAGAATCTTTTCCTGTATAGGCAGTACAATGCTTGCAAGAAGACATATATATCTGATATATATCTTCCATTTCACATGGAAACGCTGCGCTATGAAATAAAACATGCAGAGGCTATAAAAGGTAAAGGGGAACAACTGAACTTTAGTGGGAATAAGTCAGTTCTCTCATTCTATATGTGTATATGCTGCTACAATATCCTATAAAACATTTATTTTCTAGTCGTCTCTCTTGTTTATTCTATTCATAGTTTCGAGCACCCCGATTCCTGGCAAGGATCACGAGGTTATAAAATACCATGCTAAATGAGCGAAAAGCTGATTTTTGCCGATTCCTAAAGTTTAAACTATTACAAACTATGAAACTATCATATCCAGAGTCTTGATACAGTTACTTTCTGAATTTCTTACCTAAAAGCTATATTTTTCATTGTTTATGCTGAAAACGTCTTTAATGCGCATCTCTCCTGAATTAAATCCGCTTACTTTAGGTCTTTATTGGACGCCCAGATAATTGCAAAAAACAATTAAACTCTTCATGGATTAGAAAAAAGTAATTTCATTTTTTTCTCCAATAACCTGGCAAACTATATTGGATGACTGTGAGCCGAGCATCACTCAACCTACCTATCTCAGCCAAGACAACGTTAACGTACGAGGGGAGTTACTTCCCTTGAACTGCCTGACACTAGAACTATAACTTGTTCTCCTTCACAGATCTCATACTTGTACATTATTAGACTTTCAAGCTTATAACTTGGAAGCCTATTGTTCTTGTCCTGATTATTATTATTATTATAAGCCCTTTGTTTTTGCTATAACGTTAAAGCTGTCTACACGACATACTTAGCCGCTCTAAGTCGTAATCTGTATGTGAGGGGTCAGGTTTTGGTATAGGTTTGAACTTCGACTGTGACCTACTTTTGCCGCCATGTTGTTACTAAAAACCTATAAAAATCTTCTCCTTCAAAACGGTTTTGTCGATTAGGCTGAAACTTAGTATATAGATAGATCATGTAAATATACGTATGGTTTGAAACAAAATTTGCTGATATCTGCAAAATTGTGGAAATTAGCTGATTAGCATATTTTGTCACGTGTTCCTCTCCGGCCGTACGTGGGAAGGTCTGTCAACAACCTGCGGATGGTCGTGAGTTTCCCCCGGGCTCTGCCCAATTTCCACCCACCATAATGCTGACCGCCGTTGTATAAGTGAACTATTCTTGAGTACGGCGTAAAACACCAATCAAATAAATAAAAAAATATTTGTCACGTGACAAGGAACTTTTGAATTTGAATATACAAACTATCTTTCCTGGTGTAATTTTGCCTCCTAGTTAAAAATCTGTTAACCATTTTTTCCTATGTCGATTAGTTTTGCTATAAAATGTGATCTGCCATATTTGCTCCAGTGATATCAAATCTATGTACACTATGTTTTCCGAGGGCAAATACGTATTTGGAGTTAAGAAATATTTACAGGTGAACCTTTATCGTACAAAATAAATATCTGCACCTAGGGGAATGCTGTGGCAATCAGGGCAATTATGCATCAGCTACACAAGGTTTACCGATCAACCAGAAAGCCTGTTGGAAGCCTTATAACTGCAAGCAGTTCTAGTTGTTTAATTGGTTTCATCTATAAAAAAAAAATGTTCATTTAAATGCTTAAATATTTGCAAGTGACACGGCCCATAGCACATTAACACATTAAAACAATGCTGAGTTAGCTTCGTCGCCTTTTGTGGCATGTTTGGCTAAAGAGTTATTTACTTAGCTCTACATACGTGTCGTACCGGCTTTAACTCAACTACAATACTCAGGTATCAGACTAAACTGGTTCATTACCATAAGACACACAAGAACTAGGGGAACATGGGAGGTAACTCAGGAAGTCATACGTGCATACGGTATATATAGCAGATCTGGGCTCCTATTCTGTTCACCTGGCTCACACTAGAGAGATCTCTTCCTTTGTAGCATTTTACTCTAAGTTTGCCTTGAGGGTTGAGGTCGTATTCTCTTCCAGGTGCCAACAGGGCAGAGCTCTAGGTTACTGGCCTCTTAAGACAAGCTTGCCTAGAAGACTCGAATCCTATTTTTTCATCTTGAAGAATCAACGGCCTCACCACGTTGGAGTGAGTGAGTGAATGAGTGCTTGGGGTTTAACGTCGTACTTTTTCAGTCGTATGACGACCAAAGAGTCCTTAGAACGCATGTAATGTGCCTCCTTGTTGCAGGACGGATGTCTACCGCTCTTTTATCTAGTGCTGCATGACTGAGACGCCTTACCGAGGGCACGTAAGTTACCCCGCCCGAACCATTATACTGATACAGGTCAACCAGTCGTTGCACTATCCCCTTCATGCTAAACGCCAAGCGAGGAAGTTACAACTTCCTCTTTTAAGGAGTCTTAGGTGTGATAGTGGGTCAATGTATCCAGGATTGGCCCTGGATCTACCGCCTGCACCAAGTTGGAAGCAAACGAAAAGTACACTGATTTCAAATGCTAACATCTTTTTAATAATGTCACCCTATGATGATATTCTGATGTTTAGTGATGCACGAAAAACTTACTTTATGTTTATGTTTCTTGTGGATAAATATTGTTTGTTTATCATGATTTATAGATACTTACATGGTTATAAAGCGAGTGGCATTGATGCCTTAACTCAACAACTAGAATACTTCCTTCCCCTATGGCTGAACGTGGAAAGGTCTGTCAGCAGCTTGCGGTTTCCATCGGGCCCTGCCTGGTTTCCTCCCTCCATAGTATAAGTGAAATATTCTCGGGTACGGCGCAGAACACCAATCAAATAAATAAATAAATTAATTAAAGATCGGCATGCATACAAAGATTAGGACTTTCACAAGGGTCTTCTCCGAAAGAGATTTGGGCTGTGTGATTTGCGTTTTTTTTTTTTTTTTGGTTTGTTTGGGGATTTTTTGTAGATCATTTACTGAGTTCGTGTGGTCCAGCACGTTTGTGTCTGAATGGTAGGTTGTTACCTTATGGTGCATTGAATCCAAAAACTTACCTTTAGCCAAAAACGCTACAATTATATGCAGAGTGAGCTCGAGAGATTATTCTGTTTGGTCAGTTTCAAACTAAAATAGCCAATTTTGCTTTAAGTATTTTTTAATTGCTCAGTAGGCGGTAACAGCACTTACTTTATAATCTTATGTGTATGTCCCAACTGACTGGAAACCAAAGACTGCCTGCAAGAAGTTGTGCATCATTGTTCCAGTTCTGTGTATCGAGGGCCTTTGGGGGGGGGGGGGGGGTTATGGAGTAGGTAACATAATTGCACGTCTCTCAGTCGGATGAGTACCTTTTGAATACATAGAGAGTAACTATATGTGTCTACCCAGCAATGACACAGAGAGCATCTGAAATACAGGCGAGCACACAACCGCATAGAGGTGATTGTAAATCGAGAAAGCCTGTTTTGAGGATGTCGATATACTTATTATATTCCAAATTGGTGGCGCCTACACAAGAGAGCTAATTTTCCACTTTGTCCCAGCGCGCTGAAAATCTAAGTATTTGAAAATAAAGGAGTGTTATAGACGACTATGAGTTATGATGAAAAGCGAGTGAATGATAGACATGTATGTTGCGTGTGTGTGGAAGGTAAAATGGATACGATGGCGAATAATTTTCTGAGAAAAGGAAAGCAGTGTGACCGGTGCTGAGAGCGTGAGAATTCCCTGCCCAAGGCGGGGTGTCAATCCACACCTCATGTGTCCAAGGGATTGTAGACCTCCCCTGTGTTTCCCTTTAAGTGTCGGCAGCTGCACACAGCACTGTTAGGTAAACGTAAATTTTCTCAAAAGAGAGGCATCCTCTGTGTTAAATGTTATCTCACGAGCCAGCCCCTGAAATTGGCGAAGAGATAAACACATGATTATGTGTAAATTGACTCTTTTTTTTGTAAAACTGTTTTGCCCGATTCGCGCGACATTGACATTTAAAGCGTTCTATACTTTCTAATAAAATAATTCCAATTTTTGAAGAAAAAAATTTCTTCAAATTCTAACAACTCATTCCGAAAATAAAATCACTGTATGGCATCGTTTTCCCTGTGTTATGTGGGCCTGAACAGCTGGCTTACATTAAGATGTTACCAACTAACAACCCCTAGCACCTCTGTGTGAACTTAGAGACCCTTAAATTGACAAATCCAAAAAATAATTCTTATAAAATTTTAAACACATATTTTTATCTTGAGGACGATAAATTTATTTCGTTCCTTAACATTAAAAGCATAATTAGAATGAATAAATGGTTATGGCTTAACGCCACATTGGCAATGTTCAAGCATATCGTACCGAGAAAGTGTAATTAGAATGCTTAACGCCACATTGGCAATGTTCAAGCATATCGTACCGAGAAAGCGTAATTAGAATGCTTAACGCCACATTGGCAATGTTCAAGCATATCGTACCGAGAAAGCATAAATAGAAAGGGTAAACTTCCCCAGTGCAAAATGTACAAATTCCTACGCAACAGACAAAGGAGCAATACTCTTTATTTCCATCTTATCTGTCATTAGTGAGAAGCCGTTTAAAATATTCCTTGACCAGAATCCATACATGGATCACCATCAAATTCGTATGGATTAATCCGTATCCTTACCAGGCCATTTAAATCCACTCCTAACTTTATTCCTGAAGTTGCTAACCTACAGACAAAACGACAAACAGGCAGAGAGATAAACCCTGTTGTACAGTAATCTCCTTTGGCAAAGGTCTATATATTTTCCTGTTAAGGGCAGTGACTATATTTCGTACCTTAACATTAACGGCAATTCCAAAATTCTGTGAGAGTAACCGGTTATAACGTGTCGTACGGGCGAGTGATCCAGCAAGATCTTTACATCGACTCCATGCAAAGCGGCGACGCCCACAAAAGTTCAACTCCCCCGATTTGATAACTGATGTTCACCCAGGCACATTCCGTTTTGTTCTCGATGGATCGTCGATTGATTGCTCGTGTTCTTACAGTTCTTCAGCCCTCGCCAAACACTACCTGTACCCGGACAGTGTGTGCTCTTTTGATGGCGTTCCGATGAAATCGGCCTGGCGATATTGATAAACGAATTAACTTAGTACGGACCAGGGCTTAAAGCAGACGATGCTGAAGACGTTGGCACGTGATTTCATTGTCCAGCCGTGTTTGCCCGGTGGAAGTCGCTCCCTTGCAGGACTGGCTTTCCGCAGTTCCTTGGCGATCGAACTCGGCGTTTTGCAAAGACCGGCTCTAAGAATACATATATTTGAGCTCTGTTCTATTTTTAGCTAATGGGACGTATTTTCAGGACCGATATAGATATTTCTCACGTGCCCGTCCCAACACAACTATACTTTTAAGACACTGGAAAGATTTCTGGGATACTTAGCGAGATGTTTTGGATAGTTCTTGGCCTCAAGGCGTTTGATACATGGTTCCCTCAGGCGTCGTTATGGAAGTCAAATAACCACGTCCACGATAATAGTAATATTAAAAATAGTAATAAAGTATATACATTTAAACAGATATGGTTCCAGTCTAATTATACACGTAAATAGATATTAAATATAAGTAAACCATAAATCCCATTTAAGAATATACCCATTCTTTTTTGGAAGTCAACAGTGTTTAACGCATTACATATTTATACATGCAATTAAAGACAGGATTTAAATCCTGCAATATATTATGGGTAATGAACTTTATGCCGACGTTTGTACTTGAAATGGTTTGTACGTTCAATACCTTAATCTTCTTTTTATGTAAGAGACTGCTAGATCGGGGCTGTTTACTGCTCGTATAGCCTGCCCGACTTGGATGTGCGTTTCTGGATTCCTCTCTGATCGTACGTGAAAAGGTCTGTCGCCAACCTGCGGCTGGCTGCCGCCCTGTTTCTTCCCACCATAATGTCTTCAAAGTGAAATATGGCTTAGTACGGCGTACAACACTAATGAAATAAATAAATATTTTTACCCGGAATCTGTACGGAATGACCTGTAGGTCACTATATTTGGAGATTCTTCCAGATTTACGCATAGAAATCTAAACGTCAGGCCCGACATTTAAATACCAGGCGGTAATCAGGCGTAAATCTAAGTCAGTGTCTCTTGCATGGCCTATTTCCAAAACAATCTATATCACTTCGGTGTCAATGACGCCTTATTAACACTATCTTAAAGTAGGGCTATCGAGACTTGTCTGCGCATGCAGGACCGTTCACCGTATATTAGAATGACAGAGCCAGATACATTTATCTAATGATCTGAGAGTATTTTCTAGAGGGAGTTTTTATATATTTTATTTCGATACTTCCCGAAATTTTCCATACTATAACCAACAGTTACAAATATGACCAGCTGTATTCGCAAATGTGTTTGTTGATCAATTGATCTAATGATCAATTGATCTAATGATCAATTGATCTAATGATCAATTGATCACTAATGACAGAGACTGGATAGGCAACATAAACATAACTGTTCTGTTTTCCTCACGTTGCCAACGTGTACGTTAACTCTGCCTGATTTTTTGGAGTCAGAGGAACGATCAGCGACAATGTTGCCCGAGCACCGTGGAACGTGGACTGATTCTGTTGCCAGACACCCTGAGGAGCAGGGTCTGGAGCTGATTGGCTGTTTGTTTGGAGATAGGCTATTCGGGGTTATAGCCTGTTGTTTTTTCACACCTGACTACATGTTAATCATCATCTCACTCTGAATTGTTACACAAAACTATACCCCGGGCTCTGCCCAGTTTTCTCCCACCATGATAAAAATAAATAAATAAATAAATAAATAAATAAATATACAAATGCTGAGGTCTAATTCAGTTATCTTTAAATAACTTCATTCTGGCTCGTTGTTAAATCTGAGAAATCGCTTTGAAAGTCCTTATCGTGATCGTACACGCTAAACATCGTTTACCGTACAGGCTAAATATAGTGACCGTAAATATCGCGATCGCACACACTAAATCTCGTGACCGTGCACGCTATATATCGTGACCCTACACGCAAAATATCGTGAACGTACACAATAAATATTGTGACCGTACACGCTAAATATCGTGACTGTACACGCTAAATATCGTGACCGTGCACGCTAAGGCGACACCTCCTCATGAACTGCATGTGTTGCCTTTCATTTATTTATTTATTTATTTCTGATGGGGTATAAGATCGTGCTCAAGAATTTTGCACTTGTGTCACCTTCGTTAAGTATAAATTTCCCACGTGTTACAGACAGATTTTCTCCCGCTTTCCCACAGTGGTGAACTAAATAAGGGAATGCATAATTATGGCTTAACGCCACATCGGCAAACTTTCAGCCATATCATGGCCCCCAAAACGGTGGTCGGTAACGGATCATTTTATTTATTTGTTTGTTTTATTGGTGTTTAACGCCGTACTCAAAGGAAAAGACCTCTAAAATCGAAGTAGGTATCATTAAATAGACCACTTAAAACTATATATAAATATACATTAACTTAGTTTTTTAAGTTTTTGTGAGAAGAGTTAAAGGCGCTCAAACATTTGAATTCTAAGGTGGGCTTTATGAACCATACTATCAGATTGATTGATTTTTTTTTTTTTTTGATTGGTGTTTTACGCCGTACTCAAGAATATTTCACTTATACGACGGCGGCCAGCATTATGGTGGGTGGAAACCGGGCACAGCCCGGGGGAAACCCACGACCATCCGCAGGTTCATACTATCAGAGGTAAGCAACTCTAATAACGACACTCAGTGTTGGAAATACCCTTTTTACCCATGAGTGAAAAATTACTGAAATAATGTTCACCAAAATTCCTTCCTTCTGGTGAACAACAGAGAAAATGTGAGAGAGTTCCTAGACGCCGTTAGTATGGCTCATAAAGCCCACCATAGTCCCCAAATAACTGAATACCTTTCAACAATCTTTAAAAAAATCTGAAAAAAAAAAATGAAATGCCACCACCAACCAGTCGAGCCTCCGGTTTTGTTTGTTTCTAACACCACTTTGACATTGAGCGACCTTGGCGTGGCTCAAGACTTCTCTTCACAATTTCCAAGTAGTGGCAGCGTGGTAAAGCAACATAGAGAGCGGCGCATGCGCTGAAAGAAGTGTTACAGTGTCAAAAACTTGTATGTATACGTTCGATTAACCCTACTGATACGCTGCAGGATTTAGGATCCCGATAACCCAGTTCAGATTCCGGTGTAAATCTATGCGTCAAAACAGATGTTCGTTTACCAGATGTGAACCAAAATGTACGTTCCCAGATGAACAATAGCAATGCCGATTTATAAACCAACGTTCAATACAAACTACCCACGACCTAAAAAAGGTATATAAAGCACGGAATTGGTAAACCATTTAAACATTACATCTAAACTACGGTCAGTTCGAAGTCATTACATCGCGGCAACTCGGATACCTGGAGGTTTCGAACCAGGACCATTGGATTTTGCTGGTGGGCAATGCATCCCGGAAACCTGATCCCTTTGCATTGTTTCAATATGATTGTGTATTAAATGTGATGACAACACGACGTTTTGATTTATTGATTTATTTAATTGGTGTTTTGCGCCGTACTCAAGAATATTTCACTTATACGACGGCGGACAGCATTATGGTGGGAGGAAACCGGGCAACGCCCAGAGGAAACCCACGACCATTCGCAGGTTGCTGTCAGACGTTCCCACGTACGGCCGGAGAGGAAGCCACCATGAGCTGGACGAATTCACAGCGACCGCATTGGTGAGAGGCTACTGGATCATTACGCTGTGCTAGCGCGCTAACCAATTTTAGATCAGTAACGTCTAATAAATTGCAACTAACCTCAACGAAACATCACCTCCTAATCGGAGGGCGTGTAGTTTGCTCCTGTTTAAGCATTCACACGAACAGTTAGAATTAAGCCCTAACTGAGATTAATTGACAAGTGGGCGTATTTCATCGGTTACGTGTGACCATTTGCCAGCTATGATTCTGTCGTCGCTGCTCTGGTTTTACTATCTGTACCGTAGCCGTATTTCACCGGTTACGTGTGACCATTTGCCAGCTACCATACTGTCGTCGCTGCTCTGGTTTTAGTCTCTATGCTGCATGTACGTGTGTCACGCTGTCATCGCTGCTCTGGTTTTACTCTCTATGCTGTACGTCTGTCACACTGTCGTCGCTGCTCTGGTTTTACTCTCTATGCTGGAAGTCTATCACACTGTCGTCGCTGCTGTGGTTTTACTCTCTATGCTGGAAGTATATCACACTGTCGTCGCTGCTGTGGTTTTACTCTCTATGCTGTACGTATATCGCACTGTCTTCGCTGCTCTGGTTTTACTCTCTACACTGTGCGTCTATCACATTGTCGTCGCCGCTCTGGTTTTACTCTCTATGCTGGAAGTCTATCACACTCTCGTCCCTGCTCTGGTTTTACTCTCCATGCTGGAAGTCTTTCACATTGTGTCGATGAAAAAAGCCATCTTATTTTACACGCGGGAAGGTCTGACAGCAGCCTGCGGATGGTCGCGGGTTTCCTCCCGGCCCTGCTCGGTTTCCTCTCACTATAATGCTGACCGCCGTCATATAAGTGAAATATTCTTGAGTACGGCGTATAACACCTATCAAATTAATCATCTTATTTTACTGGCCATCCTGGAGGCTCGAGATCTTTTGGAACAGAGAATACCTATATTCAGGCGGAACATGATTATGAGTAAAGGAGCTAGATGCACTCGCCGTGACTTTGATTGATTACTGGCAAATATATAGGTTAAAGAAAGAGACCTTCCTTATGTATAGAATGCATCACTCAAAGGGCCAAATCAAAATATGGTTCTTATCCTTTTTATGCACTTTTACAGAGAGTAATATGCAGAAAAAAACATTGAAATTCTGTGAGGAAGTTTTGATCTGTTGATATAGTTGAATTCTTGTTCAATATAGTCCTCATTATTTATTTGCATTTTATTCACAGTAAAAAGAAATGTAAAAAAAAAAAATAATAAATACCCTAGCGCAGCGCAATGACCCAGGAGGCTCTCACCAAGGCGGTCGCTGTGAGTTCAAGTCCAGCTCAGGCTGGCTTCCTCTCCGGCCGTACGTGGGAACGTCTGACAGCAACATGCGGATGGTCGTGGGTTTTCACCGGGCTCTGCCCGGTTTCCTCCAACCATAATGCTGGTCGCCGTCGTATAAGTGAAATATTTTTGAGTACGGCGTAAAACACCAATCAAATAAATAAATAAATAAAATAAAATCTTATTTGAAATGAAGACTGAATGGCTTTTTAGACAATGCGTGCTTTATTTACAAAATGGTGTGTTCCATTTCGCATACGTAAACCTCGACATAAAAAATGGCCACGAAAAATTACCCAAGAAAACATCTGTCTTTAAAGCTTTTCTAAATAAATTATAAGTTCGGGGTTGGCATGTTGTGAGTGCAAACTCAATAGTGAGTCCAAATTTGGTCACACGAAATGTTTCTCTTTCAAAATAGCTTGCTCCATGGACATGGTGAGCAATCAGGTCAGTACACGCATATGTGCCTATAATAACTCACCCATGAGTTTATGGTCGCACCAAACCAATTCAATGCGTTAAATTCTTCTAATATGTAACTAAACTATTCCTTGGACAGTTTTGATTGGCCTTCTAATATAAACTTCATATTTACGTAAGCTTTATGTTCTTTATAAAATAATTTCAACACAAGACATAGTCCAGAAGAATTGGCAACAAACCAGGGATTTTATTTTTTTTTAGCGGTCACCAGTCCATTTACCTTACTGGTTAGTTGTTAGAGCAAACAGATTAAATGATCACAGAAAAGAGAAAAACAAATATTTCTTCAGTATTACATCATGGAAATCATTAAAACAGCACCTGATGTTCCAAGGTCAGGATAAAACTGGTAAAATTTCCGAACACAACTTCATTAAAGACTTTTGAAACATATGAAAACATGTTTGGAAAGTTAAATGGATTTTGCCAGACGATTGTTTTTTTTTTTTTCTTCATCTTTTAACAGATGCGATATTTTCCCAAATAATGAAGCAGTCCATTATCAGATTAATTTTACTTATGTATAAGAGTGTGTTCACTCGTAGATAATAACTCATTTGGTAGTACCATTTCACATATTTTAAGTACAAAATTAACAATTAAACTCATTAAGTATCTGTTGATATTAATATAAAAGTTTTCATTTCTTTCTAATAGCATAATAACTCTGCAACAGAGAAGGTTGTCAATCCAGCCATTTATGTTGTACCATAGGAGATAAGAGGAATTTAACAGAGCATAAACTGCCAGAAGTTAATTCATGTTAATTCATGCCAAGCGAATTTACTAGATCAGTTATGTCCTCAAACAGATCGGCCATGAACACAACTGACTGGGCAAAAAGCGACCTTGTCACCTTACCTTATAGCACTAGACAGAGAACATAATTAGCAAAATTAATAATGCTATTTATGACAGCATGTGTTGATATTTATAGACTTTTTCTTTTGTTCTTTTCAAATAAATATGATAAAACAAAACGCATAATCCATACAGAGAAACCTTTTAAAGCAACAATTATGCCCTAAGCTGAAACACATTTTGTGTCACGTGCCAAGAACGCAAAATAAAGTTTTTGTTTGTTATTATTATTTTAACTATATATGCATCAAGACGTGAGCCAGAGAAGTGCAACAATGAATCGTAACGTAACAAAATTCATTTTCTGGCACACGACACAACGGGTAATAAAGTCTTGTTTTGTCTGATATACGAAGTGCGCATGTGCACACCAGAGAAGTGCTTCGTTACCGCATAGTTAATATGTGCAGATTTGGATCCTTTTTAAATAGAATTAAATTGACGATGTAGTTAAAACATTTCGTAAAATAAAAACGTCAATGTTCTTGATGGCCGTGGATGTATCCAGGTATCCGAGAGTTGGCATTGATTCGCCCGGCTAGAGCCACGCGGATCCGCTGTCATCTGAAATATAAAAAAAACACGTCAAAAAAAATCAGAGGGGAGCCAAAACAATACATCTGGAGCGAGGAAAGTCAAGTCATCTAAATGAAACACAACTCATACATTCGTGACAAGCTAAAGTACTGATTGTTGTGTTATTGTGGTTTGTGTTTTAATTTAGAAAAATTGGAAGAGTTTTCTGATCCATACAGAATAAACCATATGGGTGGTTTATGCGTGACTACATGCATGAATGGCTGTGACAGCGAGTATCCGCGACCTTCTGTGGTTACATATACCGATGATTACGTCGTCTATACCCTAGTCATGTATGATAGGGACTGCAAACAGTCGGTGATTTCCTGTCGCCAACAGCGCGTACAAATACGAGGATGGTGCGTGGGGATTAGCTTAATCAATTTTCCGCGGTTTATCGAGTGTTTTCATTGCTGGACGTTGTAAAACGTTGCTCAAATGAGCAGTTATTAGAGCCACTTGTGTCTCTCCGCGCCACAAAATAGATCCCCTCTGGGAGCCTCGTTCTAGGGAGTCCATACCGGCGAACTCACAATGTTCAAATTTGCGATGATCATCCAAGAGTAATCCTATATGATGCGGGTTTATATCCCAACTACACGGGCTATAACTTTTATTATCGTACCCGGCTCAATCTCCCTCCGTCTGAAAGCCACAGCACTGACACACAGCCCTGCGCCATAAGACGCTTCTTAGTCAGCGCAATACATGTAGCCTACAGACCTCTGCTCAGTCCTAATAAAAACCATGAATTTCTATTTAACCGGACAATTTTTTTTTGTCCGTTTCTGTAACACTTCCTGTAACTATACAGAAATTGATAGAAAAAAAAAGAGGACGACACAAGGCAAAATTGGACTGGTACATTTCTGGTAAGGGTAAGACGCCTTGTACTCTGGAGATTTGGAATCAATTTCCTTTTTTTCTTCTTTTGCCTGAGAACGTAATTCACCGCAATATACCACTGTTCCTCATTTTACATTTTACACGGTTGATCCAACGGTAATAAATTTTCGGAAAACGAACAGGCATAGTTGTGTTGGGGTTTAAGCAGGATATTTTTATATACAACAAAAGGCAGTCAGGGGAAGTTAGAAAATTTCACGCATAAAGTTTGACGTATGTAGAAGATAATCACGTCATTTATTATTTTACACCGCTCTTCAGCCACACACATAATAGCGTCTTCAAGAATTGACAACGAAAAAATTACTGTGTGTTGATCCAACATACACATGCCAAAGGGAACAAATAAGGAACAACAAAAGGGAACTGATATGATATCAATCCGTTGCAACAGACACTATGATACTTATACTACCCTGGTGCAACACCTATTGTGTTGACATTTAGAACACTATGGCGATGATATTTAGTACACTGTGGTGTTTACATTTAACACTTTGGAGTTGGCAACTAACACTATGACGCCGACGTTAGCACGCTGACTTGGACATTTAGCACACTATCATGTTACCATTTAGAATACTATTACGTCGTTACGCAGAACACTATGACGTTGACACTTAGGCCTCTATGACGTCATGGCATTTAAACGGGCGTGATAATAGAACCCTAACGGAGGTAAATTGACCGGGTAAATTTCACCGGTTAGGTATGACCATTTTCCAGATATCGTCTGTGTCGTCATTCCTCAGGTTGGACTCTCCAAGCGGTAGACATTTGTTTTAATAGCAATGTTGGTTAGCGCGTTAGCGCAGCGTAATGACCCAGAAGCCTCTCACCAATGCGGTCGCTGTCAGTTCAAGTCCAGCTCATGCTGGCTACCTCTCCGGCTGTAATGGGAAGGTCTGCCAGCAGCCTGCGGATGGCCGTAGGTTTCCCTCGGGCTCTGCCCGGTTTCCTCCCACCATAATTCTGTCCGCCGTCGTATAAGTGAAATATTCTTGAGTGCGGCGTAAAACATCAATCAAATAAATAAATAAATAATAGCAATGTATTATACTAAACTAGAATTAGTCAAAAGCCTGATATCCTTATACGGAAGTCTCGTTTAGTCTTGCCAAATCCGGTTCATAAAGTATATATAAAACCAAATACACGGTATTCCTCTTCAAAATACTGCAAACTATTCTTTTTTACATTTCCTTGTTCTGCCAGAAATTCCACCAAAGGAACTCCTGTATAAGGTGGGCTTTTCCAAAAGTTTTTCAAATTATTTTGTACGCCTAAAAATCAACTAAAACATAAGAATGATCTACATGTTGTGTGTAAGAGACAATTTTACAGGAAATAAATGTTTTCAAAATGCTCCGTAGACAGGGGAAATTTTTATGAAGAAAGTGATATGACTTCACACCCCTTAGATGTCTGAAAGTGCTACCAAATTTTCTCCTGTGCTTTTCTTGGCGCATCAAAAAATCTATAGAAAACAGTTCATGAAAATAGTTTAGGGTACAGTTTTACCCGGCGTTTTGATTGGAACTGGCGTTGTTTCATCTTTAATGTTCACTTTAACAAAAGTTGGTTTTGTTACCTAGTTATGCTGATGTAATGGTACTACGGGGAGTGGAATTTGCTGTTATTTACGCATTTACACGTCAGCACAGTCAGAGGAAAAGCCTGACTGAAGTGAATTGACAAACAGACCTTATTTCACCCGTTATGTGTGACCATTTTACTAGCTTTCACCCTGTGATCGCTGCTCTGGGTGTACTCGCTATGTTGTAATTTTGTTTTTTGTTGTTTTTTTTTATCTTATTTTGAACAAGATCTTACCAGTGGCACATGGACTTGCACTGAATGAAGTTCAGCTGCCCTCTTCCTCGCAGGCAGTTGTTGATGCACGCCCCGATCCCTCTCTTCCTGTGTCTCATGCCCGAGAAATATGCGGGGTCGGAGGGGGAGGGGCCGTATAGGTACCGCCGTAAGGCTTCCGACACTTCGGACTGGAAAGACATCTGCCCGACCTCATCGGACTTTGATAAATCTGAAATGAAAGTTGGAAACTAAGTCAATCAACCTTAGCCAACATTGAACTCATTTCTGTTCACCTAAATCTGTGGTGTCACAGGGTGTCTGTTAATGACGTCAAATAAATTGCGAACACATTTCTGTTCACCTAAATCTGTGGTGTCACAGGGTGTCTAGGTTACTGTTAATGACGCCAAATAAATTGCGAACACATTTCTGTTCACCTAAATCTGTGGTGTCACAGGGTGTCTAGGTTACTGTTAATGACGCCAAATAAATTGCGAACACATTTCTGTTCACCTAAATCTGTGGTGTCACAGGGTGTCTGTTAATGACGTCAAATAAATTCCGATTAACAAACTTGCATTTAATCTTACCTAGTTCTGCATAAGCTATGGTACCAGGGGGCTATGGTACCAGGGGGCTATGGTACCAGGGGGCTATGGTACCAGGGGGCTATGGTACCAGGGGGCTGTCTAAGCTGCTACTTATTTAAGCATTCACCCGTTAAGTGTGACCATTTGCCAACAACCACACTGTCGTCACTGCTCTGGATTTACTATCTTTGCTGTAAGCGTTTTATGTCGTATATCTACAGAGAGCATCCGAAGTTCCAGTTCATTAACTGTTTTTTTCAGCTTTGGCGGACGTGATGATGGTATCTAGATCGAGCGTCTTCTTCAGCATCCAGGATGATTTGGACAGAAGCGTTTTTCCAAACCGTAGAAGTATCAGAACTGCCAACATTTAATAAATTCAGATTTCTTTTCACCCGGCATATTTAAAGAGCCATGGGAATTGATGTCCGTCGTCATTTCTGGCGAAGTGCCGGCTGTTGAAAATATTAAGCCATGTGGAATTTAGACAAGTACCCACTTTTCATACCCCATTTTTATTTTTCAAAACCGTCAAACTGAGAATCTATATCTAGGCCCACATCCGGCCCTTTGTTTTATGTCTGTTCTGGGTAGGATGCTCTTTCATTATCCGCAGCTTATTAACTAACATGGTACATGATTTCGACACTGCTTCAGTTTATTCGCCTAGAACCTTCATTGCGTCTTTCCATCATGATCACCCGTGGAACCGTTGACTTTTCTCTCTTTGAATGAATCCGTCCTAATTTCCTACATTACATAATCCACTTCCTTAGTTTTTTTGTGACTTGTGGTGAAAGATTGGTGTCGCATTTATTTTGGTTGACGGTTAGTATACGAATGTGTGCCTTGACACCTAGATACCGATATATGTCTGTAGATAGTTTATCTTTGTAAACTGCTGACTGCTTCTCTTTGCATGATTCCGTCCTATTTTCGTACTTTAAATACTTTCCTAGTTCTTTGGTGGTTTACGTTATTCGCCGTTTTGGCCTTACGATTATTGACCTTGAACGTTCTTATTGGTTGGTACGAAACAATAAACCGTCCTTTCTAAAATACGTCTTATATAGGTCATTATTTTACCTGTTTGGTTCACAAGCATAATTATTATGCGGAAGTTTACGTGGTGTAGATTTTTTTCCAACCACGCTCTTCAGTAAACCCAACACTTGTGTACCATTGCAAAAGTGAGATGACTGAACTAAATCGACATTTCAAAGGATGGCAAATGTTCTAATTCTCTTTAAGGTAATATTATGCGTCTGAAATAAAAAGTCTTTTCGAGACAAAGAGGCGTCTTCTATTTATATCTACGATCGTCATTGGGGCGAATTTGCGGTCTGTAGTAACTCCACACCTCTGTTTACTATCTCTTTTCCACAGATAAATCCGGTTTTAGTTTAACAAGTTGGATTTACTTCGTTGACGCCATTGTGCCACAGCGGTGAGTGTGAATGCAAAACGATCTGCCGTAGGTGTTGCAAAAACGAAAACACAGCTGTGCTCTTTGTGGTGTCAGTGCTTTAGCTTCTGTGTCATCGTTCAACGATGTGCCAGTTGAGGGAAAAAAATACAAAATTTGCTATAACGTACAAAATCTTATCAGTTTCATTTGTCTTCGTTTTGATGCTATTATAAGTTATATGTGATGGTAGCACAGGATTTTGGGTAATTCTAAACCAGTGATAAATCAATAAATTTCAAATAAATTCCAATTAACATCATTACACGTTGTTGTACCTAATTCTGCTTTAGTCATGGTACCAGAGGATGTGTAATTTGCCACTGTTTAAGGAATATACAAATTTAAGGTAAATTGACAAAGACACCTTATTCCATCGGTTAGGTGTGAGCATTTTCCAATTATGATGCTATCCCCGCCGCTGTGCTTGTTCTTCTTATTATTACCATCTTGTTATTTGCTTTTAATGTCAGTCAGTAGATCACACGTGGCCGTTTCGAAACAAAGGCAGAATGTTTAGATTATGTACCACCATGTTTCTAACTCCCCTTAGCCCGAGGCTAGGGCCTGTATATTCATTGTGTTGTATGAGTCCGCCACATTGGATATGTTAACAGCTGCTTTCAATGCGCGATAGAGATACATAATTTAATTAACAACAACTTATGAGCTAATTTTACGCAAGGACTGGATGCTGATATAATAAATTGGCTTACAAAAATTTCCTTTGCCCCTTTCCCTCATTAGTGAAAACTGTTGACCGCATCTCTTCGTCCAAGTTCCATACTATAGATACTTCCTTATGTGTTCGGTGATTCGTGTTGGTTGTTGTTTTGGAAGTCGTTCTTGCAAGCATTGGCACGGAACTTACATTAAATTTGTCGGCCTGTATGAGAATGTATGTTTTGTCGCCGAGTTTGTTACGTCCGTACATTTGCCATCATGGCCCCGGAAGTACTGTACGTACAAACACCTCAGAGCTCCCAAACCGAAGATGCCGAGTGGCGGAATACATGCCTAGTCTCAGCAACGCAAATCAAATTGGAAATCATTCCCTGTAAAATACTATGTGCAGAAGAGTAATATACTTTATTTTGATCCGTCAAACAGAAGAACTCGCTGTTCAATAGATGTGCTATACTGCATGGGATCCAGCCCTTAATCAGTATAATATTGAAAATTAACAAAACCTCCAGCGCAAGGATAATTTACCGAACACTGAACTATCGATGGTTTTTGATGGCTCTATCCGGGCATTCATACATGTTCCGACTTTGGCCAGCTAATCAGTTATCATCTCTGGACACGGCGGCTTCCTGAAGGGTCACGTGACTCGGCTCAGACTTTGACTATAGCGGGCCTGAGTAATGTTACGTTGTCCTCAAAAGAGTTTAGGAACAGAGCTGGTTGTGCTCAAACCTTTCGTGTTTATGATCAAGACGTTAATAATGGATGAGACGGAGCTGTCTTACGCACGCAGATAGCAGTGCGGAAAAATACCAGCGTCTACGAGCGATATAGGATCTACAAGTCGATATGGATATCGACTCGTCTATATACAGTCTAAACGAAGGAGTGAATTACTATCTATTTACTAAGACCCATATCCTGAAGGTACACACACCCGTGGACTGGGACTGATTCTAATGTGTGCAATTATGTCCACCGAAAGACTATTATTCTAAGCATCTTAATCCGGCATTAAATATTTTTTTCAAATTTTTTCCAACGCGGTAAAAGTTTTGTGAAACTTCATCTTGTCACAATTTCAACGCGCCTCCATTATCGATAGCAAGGTGACGTCACGTTTACTCTAGCTATCTAACGTCAAAGGTATTTCTCGTATAGTCTAAGCAATAGCCTATGGCAGATTAAACTAGCGGACTTCGGCGACGAATGACCAAGGGATAAATAGCTTTCTCAGAAATTGGACATGCTGGAAGGATATTTCTTCCACGGCTTGAACTGTTTACACAGTAGGCCTACTATTTTGTTTATACAGTTCACGAGTAACCTGTTGGAGGGGTTGTGCTGGTACCGGTAATTATGACTCCGGTTAAATGTTTACAATATTACAATAGGATTGCTGTGCAACTGGATTCATGCTCAATTCTGACACAAACGTAAGCACCACTGAGACTGATCTATGCAGTCGACTGTCGCTGGATTTTATGCTTCAGTTTTGTAACGGTGGCGTCTTAAATGAAAGCAGTGCTGACTTAGTTATCGGGAACGTCAGAGAAAGCACCTCGGCTTAAAACGGCGTTTCAGTAATTTTACTGTGTTCTATAAAAGAAAACAGAAAAAACGTCCCTTGTTTGCGAGAAAGGCAAAGTGCAAAATTTAAATTCTTCAGTTCTGATAAATTCAGAAAAAAAATGATGTCATAAGATGTAATTAGTTTTAAGCCTTGTCCGACCAGATGCCGTCCTCTCATTCCCATACTAGTCATGTATGAGAACGCTCGTAGGGCCTCGTGTAGTCATGGCCGGCCCCCGTTAGCCCGGTAGAATGAACTGTAAAATTTCGGAAAACAGTCGATTACTCATGTACCTTGCCCATCCAGCCACTCATTTACAATGCTTAGGGTCCTAGGGCACCTGACTGTTAAAATCCCGAGATGTTGATCATCCCAAAGGTAAATATCTATCCACATTTATGAAGTCTCCGCTGACTTTTCATTTCCGAAATGGTCACCATCTACACAGCGCACATGCGCGGCCAGGAATGAGGAGTCACACTTGCGGTGTACAGAAGCACTACTCAGTGATAGCTTTAGGCCTACCATTCATCCACTTGACAAAGGAAGGATAGTGGAGTCACACGTGTGGTGTACAAAAGCACTACTCAGTGATAGCTTTAGGCCTACCATCTACCTACTTGATAAAGGAAGGAAAGTGGAGTTACACTTGCGGTGTACAGAAACACTGTCCGGTGATAGCTTTAAACCCACCACCTAGCCATTTGACAAGGTACGGGATGTGGAGTCACACTTGCGGTGTACAGAAGCACTACTCAGTAATAGCTTTAGGCCTACCATCTATCCACTTGACAAAGGAAAGACAGTGGAGTCACACTTGCGGTGTACAGAAGCACTACTCAGTGATAGCTTTAGGCCTACCACCTATCCACTTGACAAAGTACGGAATGTGGAGTCACACTTGCGGTGTACAGAAGCACTACCCAGTGATAGCTTTAGGCCTACCACCTATCCACTTGACAAAGGAAAGACAGTGGAGTCACACTTGCGGTGTACAGAAGCACTACTCAGTGATAGCTTTAGGCCTACCACCTATCCACTTGACAAAGGAAGGACAGTGGAGTCACACTTGCGGTGTGCAGAAGCACAACTCAGTGATAGCTTTAGGTCTACCACCTATCCACTTGACAAAGGAAGGACAGTGGAGTCACACTTGCGGTGTACAGAAACACTATCCGGTGATAGCTTTAAGCCCACCACCTAGCCATTTGACAAAGTACGGAATGTGGAGTCACACTTGCGGTGTACGGAATCACTACCCAGAGGTCTTGTCGTACACCGTTTACTACGCCTATCTAATTTACAATTCGACTAGGCGTCTGAGGCCATATTTCCGCCTAATTCGGAGCGAGAATGGTCTTTGCAAGCATTCGTAGTTGTCCCTTTGCATTATTTTAATGCGATAGTATGTTAAATGTGATGACAACACAGCATTTTGTGTAATTCTAAACCAGTGACGCCTAATAAATTACAGTTAACATCACTCCATTCTTTTATTATCTAATCCTGCTTAAAGTAAAAGAAACCTAAAATATTAAGTAAAGTTTTCAGACAACTGAAAACTATGCGTAAAAGTAAATGCATTCAAATATTTGAATACCATAATGGGCTTTATGAGCCATATTGACGGTATCTATGAACTCTGACGTCACATCACCTTTTTTCCTGATGTTTACCAGAAGAAAGGAATATTTTGGAGTATTATTTGAGTAGTCCTTTACTCATAGGTAAAAAGAGTTATTTTAACATTCAGTGTCGTGATTGGAGTTGGAAAAACTTCCTGTGACGTCAGGGTTCTTAACCTCTGATAATATGGTTCATGAAGCCCACCACAGAATTCAAGTGTTTGCACGCATACAACTCTCGTGCAACCTCCTACAAAAATCTGGAAAAAAATATATGAAAGTATATTTATGCATAGTTTTAAGTTGTCTGTTTAGTCATGCCTACTTCGATTTTATTTATGCATAGTTTTAAGTTATCTATTTAGTTATGCCTACTTCGATTTTCAGAGGTCTTTATCTTTAAGCCATGGTGCTAAGGGGCGTGTAGATTGCTACTATTTATGTATATACATGAAGAATTAGGATAAAACCCTGACTGAGGTAAATTGACGAGATACCGTAATTCACTGGTTACTTGTGATCATTTGCAGTTATCACGCTGTTGCCCCTGCTCTGGTTTTACTCGCTGTGCTGTAGGTCTATCACACTATCGTCGCTGTTCTGCTTTTATTCTCTGTGCTGTACATCTATCACACTGTCGTCGATGTTCTGGTTTTACTCTCTGTGCTGTACGTCTATCACACTGTCGTCGCTGTTCTGATTTTACTCTCTGTGCTGTACGTCTATCACACTGTCTTCGCAGCTGTGGTTTTACTTTCTGTACTTTCATTATTTGTATTTTATCGGCATGATGCTTTTATGAACAGCTGCAATCAAACCATGACTGAGATACTTTTGTATGTGTTTGAATTCATTTGAAATGATTCACGAATTACGAGCTTGAAATTTAATTTGCTTGGATTTGGATTTTGCTTTGAGTATAGCCCGTCTTTCTCCATCATTGAAACCTAATGACATCTTACATGTTGCTAATTTTATTTTCTATTTATGTGTTATTGTTTGGGATTAGTAGCTTTACCCTATTTCTTCTCATTTTTGGGACACCTGGTCTCCTCATTTTAGCCCGAAAATGGCAAAAAACAAAACTTCACACAGAATGTGACCACATGTCACATGTGCAGGTGATAGGCTGTGGTAGGTGTTTACACAACGACATCTTGACATCAGCCCAACTGTTGACCCTGAATGGCACGCTTCAGTGTAAAACACCTTAGTGACTTAAAGATAAACAAGTCCACACATCGTCGTCAACAAGAAGTTCACATTGAAATATGTGCACGTTGTTAAAATGAACGTGTACAGACCAGTGCATGCCTTCCCACTTACTCACAGGCTTTGTCTCGAAGGTCAAAATATGTTTACACTAGTATCCACATGTATGACCCAATATAAAATGACCAACACGTGTTTATTTATTTATTTATTTATTTATTTATTTATTTGATTGGTGTTGTACGCCGCACTCAAGAAAATTTCATTTATACGACGGCGGCCAGCATTATGGTGGGAGGAAACCGGGCAGAGCCCTGGGTAAACCCACGACCATCCGCAGGTTGCTGGAAGACCTTCCCACTTACCCAACACGTGTTTAAGATGCACGTGTAAAACCTAGTATTCCACCACACATTTACGTGTACAAATTACCTCATATGGCCAGTAGGTGTTTACTATATGTGTAATCGTGCGTTCTCCTGTGTTTCACATTCACACATTCACTTACAGGCATTCGCTCGAAAAAGCAGCATGCGTTTGAAATACATACATACAGATCAACAGAACCCCGTCACACAGCAGCTTACATGTATGTTCAAATGTATGTGTTAGCCATGGTGTTTGGGGGGACTGACTGTCTCTTCATAGCGAAGACCTAACCAACTGACAAGTTAGGAAAGCCATCCTCAGCTGAGAAGATCCCGGCTTTTATCTTGATTCGGGTCCAAGCTGGACTGACCACTTTTCCCTCATGAGTACTGCATCATCCGTTTTCTCATCAGTCGTTTGGCGAGAAAGGTTTCTCCGCGTTACTTTAAGTGAGAGGTCTTTAGAAAGAGTTGTAAACCGCTATGGATTAAAACATAGCCGTCAATCATAAGGTGAGAACGTTTTTAACTTGCACGAATACAACATTGGTAGACTTTAACTGAACAAGTCGTATGTTTTAAAAGAGGAACTCGTTTTCCTGAACAGACGCGGAGTTAAGCCATTAATAATCACTGATTTTATTCATTCGTTAATTTATATTCAGGATTGTAATGAATTTCAAACAACATAAATAGTCTGATAACCCGACATACACAATTTTATCAGAATTTGACCAATTTGAATCAGTTAGTGCTCACACAGAACCCACGACCAGTCAGAACAGAAGAGGTGTTAAAGGCGCAAAACCTACACTCGGTAATATAGTATGAACAAATGGAAACATCGCATCCAACCGTACGTTTGTATAGCAGGGTCAAAGAAGTAAAAAATTCACTTTTCCCGAAACAAAAGTACACTAATGACTTCCAAACGAGATAAAAATGCCGGAAGCAGATACCATGTTTGTTTTGATAAGAACGTTTCTTTGACCATCACTCAACTCAAATATGTTGTTTTTTTTATGTGAACGCGTGCATCTGTGTGTATGGACAGAACCCATCAGATTAGACATCTCGTGTGGTATATACGGTACAGATTTGATTTTAAAAAAAACGAGCCTTGTTAGCGACCGCAGGTGGCCACACGACTCAAGCTGGTGGCGGATTGCATCTCATCACGCAGCAACACTTCCGTTAACGTTCACTTCTGCTTTTATGATAGGGCTTTGCCAAACGGAGCACCCCCCCCCCCCCCCCCACACACACACACATAAATGCACAGATCTCAGTTATAAAACCACCCCCACATGTGTGTCATATTTTTCACGTTATATACCATTAGACAATGGCATTACAGCTTTAGAAGAACATTCGAATGACCATTCACAACCAAAAACTGGACTGACAACTTACCCTCTTCCCATTGAGTATTTTCTATTTATTGAAGTGTATGTAAAGTAAAATACATTGCGTGCCTGACAGTCAACAAATAAATTAGCTTAAAGATACTTAACATATTTCACTTTACGGTTTTGTCTTACGATGAAAAGGCAGCAAAGCGGCTAAAAAAAAAAGAAATTTTCCAAAATGATTAGATGTGATTTTCAAAATGTCATTATATTTATTTATTTGATTAGTATTTTACGCCGTACTCAAGAATGATTCACTTATATCACGGCGACCAGGATTATGGTAGGAAGAAACCAGACAGAGCCCGGGAGAAACCCACGACCATCTGCATTTTGCTGTCAGACCTTCCCACGAACGATCGGAGAGGAAGCCAGTATAGCTGACTTGAACTGACAGGCTCCTGGGTCATTGCGGCGAGCTGGCTTGCTAACCACCTAGGCGCCATAATAATTAACAGCATTTTAAACACTTTTCAGGACGTTTTGAATAACACTTCGCCACGTTGTCTATGTTCACTTTAACGCCATTTACATTTTTTATTCGATCACACAGCATGCTTAATATACATGTATATAAGCTACTATAGAATCTCAGCGGTAATATGAAATAATTGTAACAGGAGACTTCATTTCATGATCTGTCTTATTCATTTTATCCCAGTTGTCTTTGCTTTATAAGTAATATCACAACGGTGTCGATTTCCGATATATTTATTGTGCTGCCTCACTGGAACGCTATGTCGAAAACAACATCCAAGACACCCCACCCTGTCCCATTCTGCTCTTACTGGGCCGACCAGTACTACAGTATTCTTTTTATGTTGAACACGAACTGAGTTTATACGAAGCTTCTCGATTTTAAAGTTCAGGGCGTATAAAACATAAAACATTAACACCGTATCTTAAAACAGTGCGGTTTGTGGACAAAAGAACCCATTTTTAATATTTTTGGTATTACCGACTTCACGGAACAAATTTTGGCTCCACTTTAATACAACTATGCATATTCTCTACAGATTTGGCCGAACAAATTTAGGTTTCGCTTCTACACAGTTGTGCATGCTCTTTGCCGCTTTCACCTCACACGTTTGTGTGCAGCTTTCACCCAACAAAATCCCGACTGACGGTTATACGGTTATGCATTTGCGTAATGAAGCTTTCATCATCGAACAACTGTTGGGTTCATTCCAATTCTGTAAGTTATGCCACCCTCACCACGTGGACATCGTAGTACAAGTGAAATATCCTTGAGTACGGCCTAAAACACCGATCAAATAATTAAGTAAATATAAGTTATGCCACCCTCACCACGTGGACATCGTCGTACAAGTGAAATATCCTTGAGTACGGCCTAAAACACCGATCAAATAATTAAGTAAATATAAGTTATAGCGACGTGTTGTGTGAGTATATACGGCCTGATATCTGGTGTCAAAGATGAATTTTTCAACTTCCCGGAATTTATCATAATGAAGAGTATTAAAGACAAGTTGAACGACCCACACGATAGGAAGGACAGCACATGGACCTTGGTTGAGCTGAGAGAAACTACTGCCTTTAATTGTCCCCGAAAGATGTTAGGGGTATTTTTTTTCTTCTTCATGATATTGTTGGCGGCTGTATCATTAGAGGTCTTTTGAAAAATAAATACAACAAAAGTTATTGACCAGTACATTTCTGACGCAACACGTGTGCAACACGTGACGCTGTATTCCTGGCCTGTTTGGCGAATGCGGTAATTTATCTTAAGCGGACTGAGAAATCAGAAACCTGGAACTTTCTTGGAATAAGCTCAATCAATATTCCAGGTATCTTGCGAGTTCACCCACATTTAGGTGAGAAAAGGTGGGACCTTTCGCAAACTAACGCGAATAAGAGGCACGAGTTTACGGTGAGCCGAGAGACTCCATGCTTGCAAGATGGATTCAACCCAGCAACTGCCATAAATTCACGGCTTTTAGCTGCGTTAGTGTGGGAGGGCCCTCGGCTTGTGGCGTCCAGCTGTGGTAAATCGCGAGATTCCTGAAATGAGTTGTGAGGCGGGGGATGGGGACCGTCTTCTGTGTTGACTAATACCAGTCGTTTTGCCTGTGTTCCATTCGCACAAGAGACAATCCATCTTCAAGTAAACCGCTGTCCGTTGTTGGTGTGAAAATTTAACATCTGATACTAAATATTAATATCATTCTCGAAAACTTATTATGGGCCCTTTTCGGTGTTTGTCCTTCAATTGTACCATCCCTTCTTTGAAGATACCTCAAGGTACATCTTTATATAGCCATATCTAATCCCGGTTATATTCATAACGCGTCAAGCGAAAGACGGTATTCGCCAAATCGAGAACGGCGAATAACACCGGCGCCTGCGCAACGGACTGACAGAGTTGATCACCGACAGGGGGCGCCTTGAGTAGGGCTGTGATCAAAGATAACAGGGCATTTTCCTCCGCTCTCCGCGGAGTTGCTTTCCGCGATGAGTTATTATTGGCCAGTCGCGCGAGGGAGGTGAAACGATTGTCTGGAGAAGCCATTACGTTTAATAAGGTAGTGTGACACGAACTAACGGTGTCCCACGGGTGGGAAAACACTGGAGAGATTCAGAAAATGATAACGCATAATATCGAGCCAAGGACTATAAAGTGACTCTACAGGTGAAGATAAAATTAAACTATACACGTTTCAGTCTCGGTCAGGTCCATAAGCTTAAGAAATGAAAATTGTACAATTAAAACAACTTCCATAGGTTCTGCATTTTCGTCATGATAAATCTTAAAAAAAAAACAAACAAACAGCCTTTATCAGAAGTAATAATTACATCAGAAAACACGCTCATTTAAGTAATACACCACTGTAGGTCTAAACAGAATTTGGACAAATCTGGTCATGTGATATACACAGGCTGTTATTTGTGTTCAATTTATTTATTCCATTGCTTTTTGACACTATACGGAAGACATCTACATGAATACGATGATGGACTGTGTTGTGGGTGCTGGGCATCAGATTGGCCTGAGTGAACCGCAGATCTTTGACAGATCTAATTAATATAAGTTATCCACGTTCTGAGAAGGGTATATGGGGATTTAAAGTCTGTGTGTGTGAAATTTTAACCCTTAGCCGCAGGCGGATAACGATTTTGTCCCTACAATATTTATCAAATAGAAAGTCATTCTCGAGTATATGTAAAGCTGAGCTAAGAAAATGATATAGGCTTTATCGACTGCAGACAGTGCTGCTATGGTGGCTTGACGTAACAATGACGCACTATAGAATGCAGAATCACAAAGAAAAATGATGTCAGCTTGCGATTTGTTTACCCCTTTGGGCCACGGCCTGCACCTCTTATTTATTTATATGATAGGCGTGCTACGCTGTAAAGAATATTTCGCCTATACGAGGCGGCTAACATTATGATAGGAGGAAACCGGAACTCACAGACACCGCATTGGTGAGAGGCCCATGGGTCATTGCCCAATGTTGTTTCATGCGAACACCTTTATACTGATAGGTCTAAACAGGAGGCCCAAGTTCTACAGGCATTTATTGAAATAACTCGACTTATAGGTACGTGTTTTTCGATCGCAGAATCATTAAATCACTACCGATGCTATACTTTCATACCTAACCAAGTGAACTTAAAACAGCAACTTAAAGGTCATTAAGTATTAGCAATCAAAACCTAGACTAGATAAAAGACAGTATAAAAAGAGGCTTGGGCAGAAAAGTGCTCCTAGCTTACTTCCGTACACAATGAGCAAGAATCCTTGTATTGTGATTGCCTAGGCCAGAAAACAATTACATGTGCAAAGTGTTTCTACATCGATTGTAGAAGCAGCAGTTGTATCGCGAAAGATGTTATTATGTGGCGGTTGTAGAACAAATAGAACCGCGTGTTTAATGAGGGGCATAATGAATTTATACACTCAGACGGAACTATTTTCGGCCGCGCTTCCTTCGTTTGTCAATTTGTCCCCTCTAACAGGAAACCCAAGCTAAAATAGAAAATCGTCAAAGGTAAACACCTAGGATACGCCTTCATCGCCATGTTTCAAAAGAACAGGGTTACAGGAGGAAAGATAAGAAGAGGGTGAGGGTGGGGTGGGGGTTAGTTTGACGGTAGGCGGTAATCAGTAGTGGACCAAGAGCCAGTAAACTTGATGACTTCAGATCATTGATTGAGAATGATACAGGTTATGACTGTCGAATGTAACCTATTCACACAGTGTTGATCAGTACTGACGTCTTTTGTCCATGCTATGGTATTTAAACCGTATACATTCCACTGACATTTTACTGAACGACTGGTTTCTTCCTACAGATGATACGAATCTATTCTATTCTACTCAAATCTATTTGTCTAAATTTGTGTACACAGCAAAAGCACAGAAATATGCGTAGAGTCAGGCAAGCCAAAGCGCTCACTGAAGACAGATTCACTCATTCGCCCAAAACATTCCCTGCATCGTCCCAACATCATTGGAAACTGCTGACCGCTTCTCTTTGCATGATTACTTTATGTAGTTTCTTACTTCTTCATTGGTACTTTTTATACTTTCCTTGTTCTTTCCGGGTTTGTGCTCAACATCGTTTTGTTGAATTCACCTTCCGATTATTGACCTGGCACGTCCATTTTGTTTGACGACTGGTATATGAATGTCCGTTTCCACACATAGAAAAACTGGACGCTCCCTGTACATACTGACATCACTAGATAATGATGCCTGTCAGCAGGTCGTTGTTTTCACCTATGCGCTGACGGTTTTCCTCCCACCATAATGCTGGCCGCCGTCGTATAAGTGGAATACGACGTAAAACACCAATGGAATAAGTAAATAAATAATTTAATAATATACTTGACGCCAGTTACATCTGAGGTGGCACCATTTGGATTTCAATCAGACATACAGTACAACCGGATCCTAACCTTAAATCCTCCTCGCATCGTTGGTGAATCTTGGTGAGTCGGCCGTCACAGGGGTATTATGGTCGCATTATGGCGCCACCGTCGGCATATGATTTTACGGCATTAAAAAGTCGGTAAAAAATTCTACTTTCAGTTTAGTCTTGAATATTTATTTTGACCTCCATGTAATGTAGGTGTGATGAGCGTACGTAATGGTGTGTGCCTTTCCAGTACAGTGGCAGTAGCTTAGAACCAAAGCTTTCAATGTGCAATAGCTATTGTGAACCTGTATAAATCTGTTCCAATGCCAGTGCCGCGTGATTTGCTTCCTGGCCGAGTTCCGTAAGGTCAGTGTGTATACTATTTGTTGAAATAAAGTTGACATCAAAAACAGAAAACGACATAAAAACAATGATATCTAAAATCAGGGGAAAAAATCAAGCAACTTGAATTTCAAACAACACTTTTAATATTTTAAAGGTATCAATATATTGTACAGAAAATATAATTTATGATATATCTAATCCTGGTGATCGATTATCTGTGTTCTCCGAAATGAGAACGTTCTATCCCCACGTCTGACAAAGAATCTGTTATGAGGGACTCGCTGGCAATAAGAGGTCAATGGGCTCTTATGTATGTAGGTATGTAGGTTTTACGTCCTGCATATCACTTTTTTCATTTATATGGCATCGATGAGTCATAAGGTGCGTGTACATATACTGTGTAGTGTTGTGCCAAAGCGCTGCCGCCACTGAAGTATCATGTCGAAGAAACCAGACATGACACCCCACCCAATCACACTATACTGAATCTATGCGTCAAAACAGACATTCATATACCAGCCGTCAAACAAACTTGACGTTCAAAGTCAATAATCGCAGCGTCAATTCCCATAATATTAAACACAAACCACCATCGAGGTTATATACAGTATGAATTAAAAAAGGAATCATTCAAAGAGAAGCATTTAAGCGAGGTTTTAAGGTGATAGTGTTTAGACATCTACAAGGCAATTTAGAATAAAACCCTATCGCTTTGAGGACAATGAGCCATGGCAGGCTTTGTCTTGTAGTGAATGTCAAACACTTATACGGTGGCCATCCGTCTTATAAGTGAAACAGTCTTGAGTACGGCCTTGAGTCTTGAGTAAATGAATATCACGATCACTATTATGGGTGGAGGAAACCGGGGGGAAACTCCTGACACTCGGCAAGCTATACTGACGTCCTTCGTCACATCTGACGTATAGATAAGCACACCATATCAGCGAAAGCCAGTTGGTCTTCAACGGGCGTTAGACTGCTAGAACGAACTCACGAGTGTCGTCAAATTACGGAGGGAAAAACTGTTTTTTTTGTATTTATACAATGTGCCTCTCAATGGTTGAGGTACAACAAGGATAGATAGCTGCCTACCTGTCAGACGTACCATCTGTGACCATTACATTTGTCAGTCTATCGCGAATTGCCATAAACAATACCATTTTAAACAGCGACAGGCAATTAGCTTTCCAAGAATTCATAGTGAAAAAAGTTGACAGATTTTTTCTAGGCGGGCAATTGTATGCCATCAATTCTTTGGATATTGATAGGAGTTTTTAGTAGACGACACCTGGACCGGCATTTCTAATTGCTGTGAAGTTCAGTAATTCCGTCTAAGCAAGTATAATATGTCAGGGAAAGGTACGTCAGGGGCTCCTAATTTAATTTGGCATAATTGCCTACAGTTCTAATTGCTGTTCTCTGGGCTTTTCTAAGGAATCCGCCAATACCGAATTGCCATAAGCCTTTAACCCAATACCAGAGCGGCAAACATCTTCATTTACCAATTTGGGTCGCATTATACTCGTTAAACTTGCTAATGTAAATTTGGGCCGAACTGTACATGTTAAATTTGCTTATATAAATTTGGGACGAACTGTACATGTTAAGCTTGTTTACCCTAATTCTTCTAATTATTGGGACAGACATTAGTAGTGCTGAAAACAGAATATTACATTTCTTTCCCAGCTTTTTGGCAAAAGTAAAGATATGAGCATGTTGTCCATTAGATGGTACAACCATGTGAGGGAAAAGAAACTAGATACTCCTGGTTTTATTCGAACTGTTCATATAATGCTTAAACACTACCAAATGACTTCAGTCCGATAAATGGGTGGGGTAATTCTACGCATCCCTAAGGTGGGAGAACTTGTGTTGAAAATTTCAATATTTTTCAATTTTGTTCTCTTTTTTAACTTCATTATGCTTTCTTAGCGCCGAATGAAGTGAGTGCCAGGTTATTTAAATTAAGGTGCAGTAATATTGTAATTCTTGTGTGCAATAGCACTTGGTCACAAGCAATATGCACAAAAAGTGCGATTTGTTACTAGGGAGGATAAAAGGATAAATAGAAAGGCGGAGAATCTTGTGTTAAGGCGAGAAGATCTCCTCATTGTTTCTCTATCAATGATCTCCGGAATAGGACTATCACAGAGGATAACACCAGAGCAGCAAAACCTTTGTGATAATTAGCAAATGTTCGAACGTCACCGGTGAAGTGTGAATTTACCTCGGTTGGGGCTTTATTCCAACTGTTTAGGGAAATGCATAAATAGTAGAAAATTACATACCCCATAGCGCAAAGCGCTGCTTAGCACACTGTCTGTCCTTTCTATCGCTCGGGCCTACGACATAAGGGTTCAAGCCCCAACTTGGCCAGGGTATTTGTTGACACCCTTGCTCCCAGTATTACTGTGGCGTTGGTGACTATCAGTGGAGGACACCGTTTGCATAGTCCAACGTTCGTTGAAAAACTCATGTCTTCCGCCAAAATGGCGTTCATAGCCGTATGCGTCACATTTGGGAAAGCTCGTCAGGAAATTGACAAATGCTTATTGGAACATAAATGTAAATCGTCATCTATGATTTTTGTTATAAATATACATCTATCTCACCATATTTATTCTAAACATAAGTTTTTTGTTAATACTGAAATGAAAATATCACATGACAAAAAAAAAACGAATCTCACACAAGAATTGAAACAAAAATGGAACCATCATTTTTCAGTCAAAACGCGTTGTCTTGACTGGTTCTTTTTTGACACAGCCCTAAGCAGCGACAAATTTTTCGTGAAGGACAGTTGCTTGAAAAGAAGGACATGCGGTGTAATATGCAGTCAGCGATTAACCATTCTATGAGGTCGATTGATAAACCAAAATAAGAAACAACAGCAACGCAACCGCAAAGTCCCTGAATATGACCCGCTATATCCCCAAGGATATCGTTACTATTTCACTCTTTTTTTTGTAGTAGTTTGTCGATGACTTTGGCAAACTGACGCAAAAATGGGCATGTGGACATAAAAGGCTTAGGAATACTGGGGAGTAATCAGTTCTGTAGCCTGATGGCACTCTTTGTGTTCTTTTTTTTTGTCAATGAAAATACACTGATTATTGCTTACGCGTAAATAAATCACATAGTTCTTAACATATACAAAATATATGTAATACGGGGCCGATCTAACATAGCAATGCATTACTTAAGTCAAAATTTGAAATAAAATTACAAAGCTTATTTCAAAGCCCTATGAATAGAAAATGTTCCCACCTCAGCAAAGTTACATGGACGCAAGGGAGAAAAAATTTAAGCTATCTGCAATGCAGAAAGATAAATCTTGTGATGAAGGTTTAAATTTTGACTTAAGTAAAAATGTAAAAATCTCGATTGGACACCGAAGAGGCGTCAAGCTATAATCATTGACTGCTTCTAAAATTATGGGGAATTAATAAATCTTGTGTTGCTTTGAGCCGTGCCAGGCACCCCACATTTAAGTATATATACATATACACATTAACACAAAAAAAATGTACAATAAGTATATAATAAGTAAAACAGACTTACCGTTTCTTGAGGTTGTCACAGGCGTGATGCAACAAGCTAGAAGCGTTACTGTCAGAATCACAGCACAGCATCCTAAGGACGATGGCAAGTATTTTCTGTCCGTCATTTGGCGAGAGGGAGTTAGGTGTCTATGATGTGCAATGGCTAATTACCTTTTAAAAAAAGGCCTGCGCTTGACAACACTACGGGGGAGCCTTCTGCGAAAAACTACAAATCCACTTGCTACACCACTTGCAGTATAGACAAAGGGAAAGTCGAAATGATGTATTGTATACGCTATTCCGGATATTCTATACTCTTTCTTCTGCTATTCAAACGATAGACACTCGTGGGTTCTTCGTCCCAAAAAGACGCTGTGATGGCTGGTTGAAGTCTCCGATGTGATCCCAGATTTTTTGTCCCTCCGAAGCGTCGCGTCCCAGTGTCGCTAGGTTTATGACGGACAAACCTCTGCTGCGTCTTTTGTACTGCGATAGTGAAACAGGAACGGCACGGAGAGTTGCGAGCTCTTTCCTGCGTGGGAAGAGAGTCAAGTTTCGAAAAACGCCAAGTCAAACTTCTGTATTAATTTCCTCGGAAGCAAACCTTGTCGGAATCGCTAATACTCGGCACACATGACTTTGTTCTAAACTCGCTTCCACCACAAAATAAGCACCTTACTCGTAATATGTTCTCTTGCTTTTCCTTTCCCCCTCTTTTCCGATAACGAACGGAAAGTACAATTCTGTTTAAAAGGGGCGTTAATTGTTGTCTCGCGGAAGATATCTTGGTCAGTGACGGCACGGATTACTCTTTGCTTTTGGTTTCAGAACAGAAGTTATTCCAGAGCAATGTAACACGTATTTGGCTTAAACGGCACTCTTCGTCAGTGAGGCGGAGATATCAAACGCTGCGCGTGCTGAAATCATAATTTTGCTATGGTGTCAAAAGAATTTGTGCCTTCAGACTTTTCCCGTGAAATTCCAGTAACCTTATTTCTGTGGATCTCTAGAGCGTCTGTAGGATTTAGCCATTCCACAAGACTTTTATACAAGCACCATAAACTCAAGGAACGATCGATTTAATTGGCTGAAAGTACGCCTCGTCGACTTATTCCCCCTCGTGTTATATCCTCACGTTGGATTGCGAGGAAAAGCGAAGAACTGTTTCACCCCTCAGCCCACGCAGGTCGCGTCATTGGCCAGGAGCTCTGTAAAAGCCATCCTTATAAAAGACAACGAATTATAAAATGGTACACTGAATACACCATTCCCGGATATTATTTTGTCATGACTTGCTGTCCTCAATAGAGCGACTGTTATGTGCGGCGGGGAAACGATCTGTAGATAATACCCTTTAGGGCAGATAGTAACGAAGGCTCGACAAAGACACAGAGACAAAGTTACCCTCGACAGGGAAATAAACGAGGCATGACACACTATTATCGGCGTAATTACAACGTATACCCTATTATCTCGAGACAAACACCTTTTGAATACAGTATTGAAAATAAAACCTTAATAAGGATTTTATGTTCATAAATACTTCTATGTATTGACGCATAATCATGGCATCTTTGTGCCCTCTCTAAAAGTATTTGTGTATGAATCATGGACAAGATATATACTACAGGTACACATTGATTGTAGCAAATGTATACATTTGCATGCGCATTCTTGTGAATCTACACTTCAAAATGTGTACGAAATTTTGTACCTGTGTTATTGAGATATGCTGATATCACGAGCTACACAAACACATGTGTACAGAATAGTACACAGTTGTTTTTTGTTTTTTCATACACACCCAGAAAAGAAGTGAATAGCCGTGGGCCTTCTGGACATTCTACAGTTTTGGACTCGAAAGTGTTGTTCTTATCAAGGAATGGATTACATCAATCCGCCAGGCTTTACATATATAAGCAAGCGTGTTTCTAACTACATACATACGCATATATACAGTGGCTGACAATGCACATGTAATAAAATGTCCCATCTTCATCATTACAGCTTCATCTTTGAAAAAAGCGAGGTTCCTAAAGACATTGAATCCAATTATTTAATTCCCTAGATCATTTTTTTTGAAAAAATGGTATGAAAATAGTTTTTAGAAAATTATTAGTTACTGGACGTAATGAACGTTGTAATCGTTTAGAACCTCGCGCGTTGTGTGTGTCATGGGTTTTGTGATGAGTTTATGGCAGATTATAGGGGTTTATGCTGTGAGTTAGATATGATGGTAGTCTTGTACCGTGTTAAACTACATCCTGACTCTAGATGTGACCCGGGACAGGGAATTCATACACATCATCGTCTTGGTGTTTAAAAATTTTGTTAATAGTAGTGAGCGATGGACTGGAAAACCATTTCAAATCGTGAAATAATTGTTAAAATCAGTTATAACACATATTATAGCTGTACAAATGACAGGCAACAAAAACTACCCAGTTTCAATGTACTTGGTGTCTCACAAAATGTAAACGATGCTTCTGGATTACATACATTATTTACAGGTTGTTACAGCAGTTTTGCTCTGAAATATGTTCACTTGGAGAACTGTGTTTGGAAACAAGATGTAGCAACATTCCACACAAATCTGTTCACAATATTGGCAACGGGTCTATTTGTGGTGAAAAGATTTTAATCGCGGTGTTTAAAGAATACATGAAATGCTTGCCTTTTATATCTTCATACGTAGTAACATATACAACTCCTGTTCCAAAAAATCATAATTTACTTCTTGGGGCGTAAAAACTGCTTTAAATTACAGTTTCCATAAGATCCCGGCTGTCCGTCGCGAAACACTGAAAAGCCAGCTGTGACGACGTCAACGGTGATAGCTGTCAAAACATGCTTGTTCGGGGCAGAGCACTAAGCCGGTCGCGTATGCCTAGTATGTTCATCAATGACATCACATCCGAATATTTACGATCACTGACGGAAAATATACATAAAATAGAGAGGTCATTAAGAAATACACAATACGCCTCAAAAATGAAACTCTCATTCTTTGACATATCTTTTTTTCATGCTCCTCAAAAGATGAATAAATTGTGGGACACTCATACATGTTTTGTGTTAGAGTGAAACAAATTGATTAGTTAACATTATATTAACCACTGATCAACTATACTACGTCCCCTGGCGGCAGAGGACGCGGTTTTATGATAGTGTATTTCTGTAGCCAGCATATTCCAATTACTGGATCTGGCGAGGTCTTTCTTAGAAAACGACTGATTTGGGGGTATCCTGTGTCCAATTGCCAGAACCGACCACTGACAAGCCTGAATCCGCAGGTTTTGCGAGTCTCACAAAGTCTCGCGAGAATTCCCCCACACCCAACCCGCCATACGGGCAAAATAGTGTAAAAGAGGAAATAAAGATGGCGTCTGGTGTGTTTCAGGAAGGGTTATTAGTCGTTTACGGTTATTTTACGGAGGTCATAAATGTTGGTGCGGACAGAGCAGAACGTGATCTGCATGTGTTAATCCTGTTAGAGCTACACGTGTCCATCAAGCTGCTTCATGGGCGGATTTGTTCGAATAAAAATAGATTGGCAGCATGATTTGCTTTGGGAATGATAAGGCAAGATGATTAGGCTTCTAGCATGTTGGGTCCCCCTGCCACCTTGAAATTACCCACTTCTACAGGAAATGATAGGTGGCGAAAGTCTAACTTTAAGTCTGTACTATGGATGTCGTCGGTGTGGCGGGGAGAGTAACTTGTATCACAAGTAACAGATTTTACAGTATGCCTTGAAATATATAGAATATTTCCATTTTATGACATCGAATCGAATCATTGTCGTAAGCTATAGATGTCTGCACGTGTCAACTGTCATTTACCGTTTACGACTTCTCGTCAAGAGATAGTACGCTCGTTTCCGTTGGTCGGCCATGATTATTTTAAATAGCTATGTTTAGTTCACCTGACGCCAGATGTGCAGGTTTTTCCGCAGAGGTTGACTAGGAGTACGGCTTCGGTCTTCTGCCTAAGGAAAGTAACATGTCCGTTAAATTCTTCCCAAAGTCCCAGAAGGCGAAAAGACAACATAACAATCCACGCTCATGTCAACAATATATCGTGTCAGTTGTGTTAATTGAACTTGAACTCTGCTAATTAAACTTAAACGTTTCAGAAGAAACGCAGAAAAATTAACCAGAGAAACAAAGAGTCGAGTTGGACGAGTGGGCTTTAGTGCTAACTGGGCTGATTGAACTTGAAGATTTCAGAACACAGGGAAAAGAAAACAAATGCGTGCATCTAAATGCACTTGTGTGTAATTTGCGAGTTGCGTTGATGTAAGTACTGGGCAGTAAATGATGAAAATGATGATGATGATGATGACGATGACGATGATGACGATGACAATGATGATAATGATGCTTAAATTTTAATTTGATTGGTGTTTTACGTCATACTCCAGAACATTTCACTTATACGAAGACGGTATGATGCTTACAAGAGTGATGTTCATCGTTCGTGTAAAGGAATGAACTTACACAGATATTAAACGAACTATTAAAGGTCAAGAAAAATATTTCCGTGGCTACATCACATAATTTAAAACAGCGATGAATAATCATTTGCATTATTTTGTTCTTTTTCTTTAGGATCCACTGAAAGACCTCACACTGGCCTTGGCGGCGGGGCTTAATTGAATGGTCACGATGTTTTGTATTTCCTTCACGACACGTTGCTACCGTATAATTAAAGACGCAGAGGATAAAGAGTAAAACAAAGCAGTGCCGACAGTGTGAAATCTGGCAAATAGTCACACTTAACCGGAGAAATACGGCTTCTTGTCAACATATCTCAGTTAGGGTTTTATTTTAATCGTTCACGTAAATGCGTATATAGTAGTAAATTAGACCCCCCCCCCCCCCCACTCCCGCCCCAGCACCATGGCTTAAGAAGCGTTGTCAAAATGCTGCGTTTGTTATCATATTTAACATTAAACATTTAACATACAGTAACAATACAATGCCGCCTTCCAACAAAGAATCGTCGTGGTTACATGCGCATCCCTTCTTCTTGGGCATTTGGTCGCGATATTAAATCAGAAGAATCGCCGTGGTTACATGCGCATCCCTTCTTCTTGGGCATTTGGTCGCGATACTAAATCAGAAGAATCGCCGTGGTTACATGCGCATCCCTTCTTCTTGGGCATTTGGTCGCGATACTAAATCAGAAGAATCGTCGTGGTTACATGCGCATCCCTTCTTCTTGGGCATTTGGTCGCGATACTAAATCAGAAGAATCGCCGTGGTTACATGCGCATCCCTTCTTCTTGGGCATTTGGTCGCGATACTAAATCAGAAGAACGTCGTGGTTACATGCGCATCCCTTCTTCTTGGGCATTTGGTCGCGATACTAAATCAGAAGAACGTCGTGGTTACATGTGCATCCCTTCTTCTTGGGCATTTGGTCGCGATACTAAATCAGAAGAACGTCGTGGTTACATGCGCATCCCTTCGTCTTGGGCATTTGGTCGCGATACTAAATCAGAAGAATTGTCGTGGTTACATGCGCATCCCTTCTTCTTGGGCATTTGGTCGCGATATTAAATCAGAAAAACGTCGTGGTTACATGCGCATCCCTTCTTCTTGGGCATTTGGTCGCGATACTAAATCAGAAGAACGTCGTGGTTACATGCGCATCCCTTCTTCTTGGGCATTTGGTCGCGATACTAAATCAGAAGAACGTCGTGGTTACATGCGCATCCCTTCTTCTTGGGCATTTGGTCGCGATACTAAATCAGAAGAACGTCGTGGTTACATGCGCATCCCTTCTTCTTGGGCATTTGGTCGCGATACTAAATCAGAAGAAAACATAAAATGATACCAAAATCAGATGAAAGAGCGTAATGTCTTATTTTTTTTTCACTTTTTGTACGACGTTAAACCCCAAGCACTCACCCACTCACTGTTTACATATGATGCAATAAAGACCACTTGCCCTCAACTGATACGGTATGTATCTGTTCGTCAAGTGGGAAAGATTGCCGTTTGTTCCCCAAGGATCGGTGGTTTATGCCGGCCATGCTGAATCAAATCAAATCAAACCCTTAATGCCTCTTTCCGTGGCGACATAAATAGGACATCATCCCTCTAGGCAAAGTTAATGTAAAATGGCAACTAACCTATATCTCTCCCGTGTGGGTCCAGTGAACATAATAGGACATCAGCCCTCCAAGCAAAGTTGACGTATTATGGCCACTAACCTACATCTCTCATCAGCCCTTCAGGCAAAGTTGACGTAAAATGGCCATTAACCTACATCTCTCCCGCCTGGGCCAAGTGAACATAATAGGACATCAGCCTTTCAAGCAAAGTTGACGTAAAATGGCCACTAACCTACGTCTCTCCGGTGTGGGCCCATAATAAGACATCAGCCCTTCAGGCAAATTTGACGTAAAATGTCCGCTAACCTGCATCTCTCCCGTCTGGGCCAAGTGAACATAATAGGACATCAGCCTTCCAAGCAAAGTTGACGTAAAATGGCCACTAACCTACATCTCTCCGGTGTGGGCCCAGTGAACATAATAGGACATCAGCCCTTCAGGCAAAGTTGACGTAAAATGGCCGTTAACCTACATCTCTCCCATCTGGGCCAAGAGAACATAATAGGACATCAGCCTTCCAAGCAAAGTTGACGTAAAATGGCCACTAACCTAGAAATCTCCCGTGTGGGCCCAGTGAACATAATAGGACATCAGCACTTCAGGCAAATTTGACGTAAAATGGCCGCTAACATAGAGCTCTCCCGTGTGGGCCGAGTGAACATAAGAGGACATCAGCCTTCCAAGCAAAGTTGACGTAAAATGGCCGCTAACATAGAGCTCTCCCGTGTGGGCCAAGTGAACATAAGAGGACATCAGCCTTCCAAGCAAAGTTGACGTAAAATGGCCACTAACCTGCATCTCTCCGGTGTGGGCCCAGTGAACATAAGAGGACATCAGCCTTCCAAGCAAAGTTGACGTAAAATGGCCACTAACCTAGAACTCTCCCGTGTGGGCCCAGTGAACAAAATAGGACATCAGCCCTTCAGGCAAAGTTGACGTAAAATGGCCGCCAACCTACATCTCTCCCGTCTGGGCCAAGTGAACATAAGAGGACATCAGCCCTCTCGGCAAAGTTGACGTAAAATGGCCACTAACCTACATCTCTCCCGCCTGGGCCCAGTGAACAAAATAGGACATCAGCCCTCAAAGCAAAGTTGACGTAAAATGGCCACTAACCTACATCTCTCCGGTGTGGGCCCAGTGAACATAATAGGACATCAGCCCTTTAGGCAGGATTAACCTAAAAAGCGACTAACCTAGAGCTGCCCCTTGTTGGCCCAGTGAACATAGCCTGACCTTAGTCATCTAGGCAAGTTTGTGGTAAAAGTGTGAACCCAGAGTTCACCTGTGTGGGCCCAATGAGCACAACAGGACCTTAGTCCTCTGGACAAACTTGGTGTAATAAGCGACTAACCTAAAGCTCTTCCGCGATGACCCAGTGAGCACAATAGCACCTTAGCCACCTAGGCAAGCTTGGCGTAAAATGTGATTAACAAGTAAGTTCTCAAGTTTGAGCCCTATGGACAGAATATGACCTCAGCCCTCCAGGCAAGCATTGGATGAAATTCGACTAACGTTTTAGTCGAGAATGAGCATTTCCCGCTTAGCCCTATGGACAGAATATGACCTCAGCCCTCTAGGCAAGCTTGGTATGAAAGGCGACTAACGTTTTAGTGGAACATGAGTATCTCCCGTTCGGGCTCGGTGAATAGAACAGAAACAGCACGCTTTACTAACTCTTCGGATTACTCCTACTCGAGAATGGAACAAACTAAAACATGATTTCTCACTATCTTCAAATCTAAATTGCCAAATGTATGCGTCGTACAGGCGAAATATTTCTATACCAGCCGTCAGTCACTAGGGACGTTCCAGGTGAATAATCGCAGGGGCAGTTCCTAAAGCGACGTATAACACAAACCACCAAAGAACTAAGAAAGTACATCAAATAAGAAAATAGGACGGAAACATGTAAAGAGAAGCAGTCAAGAGATTTCAATGATATTAGAAAGACACAAGGTATGTTCTAGGTGACTGACTGAAATCAGCATTCAAATCGTGTACCATGCTAGAACATAAGTTATAAAAGTTGTCGATAACTAAATTTGTATCTCAGTTGCACTTTGATTGCAAGTCATCTCTCTCTGATTTCCAGGCATAAATGTTTATTGCCATGTATCATATTGTGTTCTACATGTTGTGTATTTTGCATATTTTATTTTAACTTATCATTATTAGATAAGGCCTAACTTGCTTTACTGACTGACTGGCTGATTGGCGTTTTACGCTGTACTCAAAAATATTTCACTTATACGACGGCGGCCAGCATTATGGTGGGTGGAAACCGGGCAGAGCCTGGGGGGAAACCCACGACCATCCGCAGGTTGCTGACAGACCTTCCCACGTACGACCGGAGAGGAAGCCAGCATGAGCTGGACTTGAACTCATAGCTACCGCATTGGTGAGAGACTGCTGACCTTACTTTACAACCACATAAAGACGGTATGAAGTCCCCTGGGCTTTATTCCCGCTAATCGAGTTAAAATAGTCAATTATATATATGCTGTTAATTATTACGATAGAGGATCAATCACAAAATGAACAATTAATGGTTAGTTTTGAGTAAAAAAGGATTATTTCAGGACTCTCTGGTGTTAAGTAGAGTTAACACAAAGTGACCCATTAGCGTCGCCGGCGCTGCTTTCAAAATACATTGAAAATACATTTTTAAATACATTAGATTATTGTAAGTAAACTAAATTTAAAGTGGCTTTTCGGTTTTATAAATTATATTTCATAAATTCAAAAGTATAAAGTCAACGATTGCTTTGCTTTCTTCTAATTTTAAGCGCGTCTAGTTTGTTTCTATTCTCGACATTATCATTCACGTGGCTCCTGGGACCGATTTTGGACTTAAGTTAAAATTTGAAACATGATTTTACAGCTTATTTTCAAAAATGTAAATTCATATTTTGACCATCATCAATGTTATTAAGATGGACATGTGAACATTTCAACTTCTACCATCAAAAACTAAGAATTGTGACATTGTTTCAAATTTTGGTTTAATTCAGAAATGTCTTTGTGGAATCGAGTCTTGGCTCTAATATGGTCTTGCCACTCTATGGCTGAAATACTGTGAATGTGGCGTAAAACCCCGGTCGTTCATCCATTCCTGTCGCCACTTTTCAGTCTGATTACAAGGTCAGTCTGTGCTTCACATGTAGTGTGATATTAAATACATTCCATCATCTTCTCATTGTAACCTCAATTTATGGTACCCAAAAGAATGTCCACAGTAATTGAAAGCATTGGGTTCTGACTTTAATCTAGCATCACAGTAAATGAAAGCATTGGGTTCTGACTTTAATCTAGCATCACAGTAAATGAAAGCATTGGGTTCTGACTTTAATCTAGCATCACAGTAAATGAAAGCATTGGGTTCTGACTTTAATCTAGCATCACAGTAAATGAAAGCATTGGGTTCTGACTTTAATCTAGCATCACAGTAAATGAAAGCATTGGGTTCTGAGTTTAATCTAGCATCACAGTAAATGAAAGCATTGGGTTCTGACTTTAATCTAGCATCACAGTAAATGAAAGCATTGGGTTCTGACTTTAATCTAGCATCACAGTAAATGAAAGCATTGGGTTCTGACTTTAATCTAGCATCACAGTAAATGAAAGCATTGGGTTCTGACTTTAATCTAGCGTCACAGTAAATGAAAGCATTGGGTTCTGACTTTAATCTAGCATCACAGTAAATGAAAGCATTGGGTTCTGACTTTAATCTAGCATCACAGTAAATGAAAGCATTGGGTTCTGACTTTAATCTAGCGTCACAGTAAATGAAAGCATTGGGTTCTGACTTTAATCTAGCATTAGAAACTTCTCACTTTACACAAAGCGACTGTCAGATATGTGGAGCGTTGGAAGGTCTTACAGCAACCTGCGGATAGTCGTGGATTTCCTCCGGACTCTGCCTGGTGTCCTCCCACTATACAATGCTAGCCGCCATCATACAAGTGAAATATTATTGAGCAATCAAACAAATAAAAAAAATGGAGAAAACATAGCGCAAGGACGTTGGCGTCGAAAACAGACATTTGTGTACCAATACAAATGCAAGCCTTATTTCCAAGACAACGTTCAACAGAAATCAAGAAAGAACTCTGAACGTTTACAAAAAGTAAGAAACTCGGATGGATTCACGTAATGAAAAGCAATCCGCAGTTTTCAATGATGATGCAAAGACACAAAAAATGTTACAGAAGCATAAATGAAAAAGTATCCATGTCATGCAACATGCTTGTACATATGACCCCGTTAATCAAAATATATATTTTGGTTGTTCATATGTACAATGTGAATGGCGATCTCATTCAACACGGCGAGTATATTCAAGGCTCCTGTCCCCGAAATATGCGACAGCAGACACAAGCAGAACGCCAGAGTTTCTAGACACTTTAACTTTGTACATTTACAACCTGGCAATGGATAGTCGCGAAAGCCAGCGAATACCATTCTATAATCCGGGTATATGAGCTGATAGGAGCAAGAGCCGAACTGGAGCACGCGACTTCAGTGTATCTTACCCACCTTAATTACAGCTATCAGGCAACGTGTGTATGCGCCTCAGCATGTGAGGTGTTTTTCTCTTTGTAGTAGCTGGAATTCTAATTTTGAACAAACGAAACTTGGACGGCAATTTGTTTTTTTGTTGTTGTTGTTGAATAACTGGCGATAAATTATGACTATTTTTGCTTTAAAAAGTTTGGAAATGAGTGGATGTATTCTGCATCTTTCTACAGACAAAGCAACGGCAATTACTTCACAGTCAAATGGTGTAGATAAACAAGCATTACTGTACAAACATAAGTACATATCTGCTACGGGTATACTGCATTAAGGAGAAGGAGGGGTGGACTCCGTGGCTGTTGTGGTTTGCACGCCAGGAGACTCCCACCAACGTGGTCGCTGTGAGTTCAAGTCCAGCTCATGCTGGCTTCCTCTTCAGCCTTACGTGAGAAGGTCGTGGGTTCCTCTCACCATAATGTTGGTCACCGCCCTATAAGTGTAATATACTTGAGTACCCGTTCGGCGTAAACAACAATCAAATAAATAAATAAATAATAAATAAATAAATAAATAAATAAAACTGTATTAACTTAGCAGTGAACTACATACCACTACACTTACGTTAGCTGTACCTTTTCTTTAAGTTGGTGTATACATATTTGATTGGTGATCTTTGGTTTACGGCACTTTGGGTGCAAAATCAACAATATATAACACAGCAATTAGCCTCAAATGTACAGTTAGAAATGTTGATCCCACACAAGAACGGGGTTTCGAATGTGTAACACGAGTTCATTGTTTCCGAACGAGATTTTCACTCCACATTTCCCAGGGGTTGGTATGTGGTGCCACAAGAACGATACTGAAATAAAGCGCCCTGCGTGCTCTTTTGGCCCGTACACACTCGTATATCAGCCGATATGTGAATACTGCAACTGGGATATAGATACTGACGTGGAGTCGAATACAGTCCATGCATCCCCGTATCCTGTGACTGTTTAACCGTGTAGGTCATAATACGTATTTGATGTGCTCACAGATTTTTGGCTTATACGACGATGGACAGGAGTACGGAGGGAAAAATACGAATACCAGTAATACAACTGACTTGACCTCATTTGGCCCCATCAACCGATCGACCAAGTCGAGATTCGAAACACAGAAAAACAGTGACATAGATGAAATTAATACGCATCTTTGAAAACAGCACAATATACGCCGTTACATCAAACAGATCATCCGTCGTATTTCCTGCAGCTAAAGACTGTAAAGAACGGTGTTATCGTGTTTTACCGTGATGAAAAAGGCGTAGTTTATGTTCATAAATACCCTTGAAACTGAAGCCTAAGATAAACTTGAAAAGCGAAGAGCTAAACCCCGACGTCAGTGTGAGCGTATATCGGGTCATCTTACAAGAAGGACCTGTTAGGTATATCACTACAAATACTGACAACAAACGGCAATACAACACTTCAGTGTTCCAGGTATGCGTGTTATACTTGTATACCTTTGGCGACAGCGGACTGTTGAGGTAGACCCTATACACCTGAGATGGGGATTAATCATTTGTTTTACGAGAGATGAAGGCGCTATTTTCCACTGCGAAGATGGATCACAACAAAAGCGTGTTTTCAGCTCGACAACAATGGCACGCACAAGCGAGACCTTTTCATACCGGGGCCGTCTCCATGGAATATTAATTTTAATATCGGCACTGCCTTATTTAACCTATCCCGAGGAATAATCTCTCGCACGGGTGTATTGATGACTTGCACAGATTTAATCTTCAGTCCGGAGCAGATCTTTATTTCCAGTCAAAAGAGGGTTTAACGGGGATCTGTAACACGTAAATGGTCGTCGAACTACTTTGTGTACGCCAACGTGAGGGCATGCGTAGAGGCGAGATCAAACCAGACGTCAAAGGCTCGCAGAGCACACTGTATTTATAGACTCGGCATGATAACAGCTTTAACACGCGACTGTATACGTCAAATAAACTTCAGGTGTATAGCTATAGCTAATTGCCAGGTAGACGGTGCAGAATTTCTCCACACATTTTTTTTTTTTTTTTTTGTTTCCTAATATTTTATCTTCGACCGTCATTTTCTTATTGAAGGGGGCGTGTTAGCTGCTACTTTTAAAACATTTATATTAGGCCTATTAGTTAGAAAAAAACCTTAACTGAGGTAAAGTGACAAGAGGACGTATTTCACACTGGTTGCGTGTGACAATTTTGCCAAATACCACGCTGTCGTCGCAGCTTTAGTCTTACCTCCCATACTGGTGTCTCTGTGAAACAGGATAAAACATGTTTCAACGTGTCTGAATCTTTTGCCAAACAATAGATGCCCTTCCTTAGCAAAAACGCCCCAACCCTTCCAGCAGTTCATTTTGCAAAATCGTCTCTAATTTGCATAAAACTTGTCCAGTAACTGTGTAGTAATGATATAAGATAAACCTGACCAAAATCCATTGTCCACCTTGACGGCTGCCATGGTAACCAAGGCTAACTTAATTTTTTTCTAGATTTTGTATGTTAACCAATGTACGCAAGGTGGCGCAAATTAGCCTATCAGAAATGTATCCATTGGGAAGAGAACTTTTGTGTGCAGCTGGTTTGATGTGTCGACAGAAAATTTAATCCTGTTTGCGTTCTTTAAAATTTAATTAATCTGGAAATTTTAGAAAATTTTAAAATCAGGCGTTTTGAAATTTCCATAGTTATTATCTCCGTGATTATTCTAATAATCAACTGATCATTCCACAATGTTTAAACAGTTGTCTAATAGTATTGAAAGAAAGAAAATATACGCGCATTTCCGTTTGTTGTGACAATTAAATACACGAGTTACTCCCCTTGAATGATACACTACGTTAAGAAGCTGCTGCCCGGTTACGTACGTGTGCCCTGCTAACTTATATGTTCGATGTAGGAAATCACCATGTTCCATCAACTACAAACAATTTTGCAAATCCATTTCATTCTATATTCTGCGTACGTGTAGCCTAAATATGGGATGTCTTGATCTTTGGATGTTGTTGTTTCACTGAAATGACGATCGCGATGAAAGAGTGACGTCCGCTAATGCATTATTCCTGGTGCTGTGGAGACTAATTGACGGCGGGCTAGGCAATTTGGGAAGTGCTAACATTACAGAATAAAAATTTACTTACAATTTAACAAACTATAAACAATTATTTTCCGATTGGATGACTCATGGCAACAGCGGAGATTCCCCGAAGCTATCGACATAGGCGACACCTGGTGGCCAGGCCAGCCTTCCTCTGCCTGGAGCCCACAGATCTACACCATCACCATCCCTCCCACATCGCATATCAAACAAACAACCCACCTTCCCCGTTTATACCTCTGACAGTCAGCTCTGTATGGGGACTTTTATATGTGTTGGTTGTTAGTTGGCCTGTCACATTCGAATCGGGTATCTTTTCATACGCTCCATTCACATAGCCGTAGCCATAGGTATAGGGTGGTGGAACACACGTGGCCTTTAACGAATGTTAGAAAGTGCAAATATGCCACACAAGCCTCATCGACCGTTTTAAAGCCGTTGCTAAGTTTTTAAATGAATGTCGCCGGTTTTAATCCTGCGTGTGCTTGAGCTTTTTGTGACTTTTTTTTTTTTGCTACTTTTAGTCTATCTGTTTTACCTCTCTATGTACTTTAGGTATAGGTGGACCTCAGGGCCCAGTTTATTTTTTTTTTTTTTTGAGACTTCATGTGACTTTCTAATCTACGTTATTTTGCATGCAACGCTTCATTCATCTCCTTATATCGTTTGTGGCGCACATCAATCACTTGAATCTATGCGTCGAAACAGACATTCGAATACCAGCTATCAATCAATTCGGACGTTCAAGGTCGATTATCGCTAGGCCAATTCCCCAAAACGACGTATGACACCAGCCACAAAAGAACTAAGAAAGTATACAAAGTACGAAAATAGGACGGAATCAAGCAAAGAGAAGCAGTCAACAGTTTTCAATGCTGTTGAAAAGATGCAAGGCATGCTCTAGGCGACTGAGTGAAATCATTATTCAAATCGTGTACCATGCCAGAATATCAGTTTTCGGTAACAAAATATGTATCTTGGTTGCGCTTTGATTATAACGGTTCATAGAATTCACACGCCTAGAATTTCAACCAAACTACCAAACAAGCTACCAGTCAGTCGGTTATACTGAACACAACACTGGAGTAGTGACAGCAGCGACATCTACATATTCCTTTCTCAGGCCTGCTTGGGTCATTCGAATTGAGTTATCACATGTTAGTCTGAGGCATTACGTGTGCGTGGAGATGTTCATGTACAAGAGAATACGGTCCAGAGATGTGCGAGATAGCTACTATTTATGCATTTACCTGAACAGAATAAAACCCTGATTGAGGTAAATTTACAAGAGGCTGTATTTCATCGGTTACGTGTGACCATTTGCCAGCTATCACACTGTCGTCGCAGCTCTTGTTTTACTCTCTGTGCTGTACGTCTATCACACTGTCGTCGCTGCTCTGGTTTACTCTCTGCGTTTTACGTCTTTAATTACATTGTACAAGAGTACGTCATCGTTAGATGTAAGAGAACACAGCGATGCGTGTCCTTACAAGATGACACAGTGGGGAAATCTGCGCGTGCAAGTGGATACAGCGGGGAAGTGTCCGCGGACAAGTGGACACAGTGAGGAAATGTGCGCGTGCAAGTGGACACAGCGGGGAAGTGTCCGCGGACAAGTGGACACAGTGGGGAAATGTGCGCGTGCAAGGGGACACAGCGGGGAAGTGTCCGCGGACAAGTGGACACAGTGGGGAAGTGTCCGCGGACAAGTGGACACAGTGGGGAAATGTGCGCGTGCAAGGGGACACAGCGGGGAAGTGTCCGCGGACAAGTGGACACAGTGGGGAAATGCGCGGGTACGAGTTGACACAGTGGGGAAATGTCCGCGGACAAGTGGACACAGTGGGGAAATGAGCGGGTACTAGAGAACACCGTCCTGATGTATGCAGGTACAAGAACACATCTTCCTGATGTGTGAGTGTACAAGAGGACGCTATCGTGAAACGTGCGTGTACACGTGACCCTTCCGGCCCCGATAGCACAGTTGGTAGAGCTTCGGGGGCAGTAGATCCAGGGTTAACCCTGGGTCGGGCCACACCTAAGGCCTTAAAGAACAGGAAGTTGTAACTTCCTCGCTTGGCGGTCAGCATACAGGGGATAGTGCAACCACTGGGTGCCTCGTATCAGTATAATGGCTCCTGCGGGGCAACTTACTTGCCTTTGGTAAGTTGTCTCAGTGAAGCAGCACCAGATGAAAGAGCGATCCTGCAAAAAGGATGCGCATAACATACTCTCTATGGACTCTTTCGTCGTCATAGAACTGAATAATTGTTAAGCATGATGTTAAACCCCAAGCACTCACTCACTCACTCGTGAGAGGTGCGCCAAGAAGAGGACGGCTTCATGTTCTGTACAAGAGAACATTGTCGTGACACGATAGCCCAGGGCTTTGGACAAAAAATGACAACCACACAAACGACAAATCTTTTCTCTTGAACGCCGATCAACATTAACTCAGTATTATATGTTTTATACAGAACTTACACCCACTGTTCTTACTCAGCACAATTCTTCACCATGTAACTCTATTCCCTTTTTTTAAAAAATTACAATAGTACCGACATAACTGCTAAAAACATTTCCAATACCTAGAGTACAACCAGCAGAAAAGAGATATTTAATCATCAGCAAATTCCCCTAAAAAAATTAATCTTTCATTTGAACAGAAAATCTGTTGTCTAAGTGAAGCTAGAATGTGTGTTGTTATTACGACATAATAGTGTGTAATATTCAACATAATATCCTGTTTGTTTAATAGAATCTTTATGATGAATTAATAAAATATATGTGTTATATTTAACAGAATTATCTGTTACAGTAGCGGAATACATTCTGCCATCACTCAGATGACAGTCTGTGGAAATTAAGACATTCATTTTTTGAGTGTTTCTACATCGTTAGAAAACATGTTGCCGCGAATCACTCGCGTGTATCTTGAAGTGGAAACCATCTACTTGCTAGATTATCATTTAATTCAATTATTTATTCTGACTGGTGTTTTACGTCATACTCAAGAATATTTCACTTATGCGACGGCGGCCAGCATTATGGTGGGAGGAAACCGGACAGAGCCTGGGGGAACTCACGACCATATGCAGGTTGCTGGAGGACCTTCCCACGTACGGCTGGAGAGGAAACCAACACGAGTTGCAGTACAATTCTACAGAAAAGAAAACAAAGTGGTGACCTGGAAATATTGAATAGCCCATTACACCGAATCGCTCATATGTTTAAAGCCGTGGGTCGCTGCAACTACTTACATATACCAGGCCTCTGGCCAATGAAGTGTGGCATTGCGGCTTCAGGTCAATAGGTTGGTCTGTTATCTAGCGTTGGTTTACTCCTGCCACTCGGGTTTATTCCACTGATAACGCTGACCGCCGTCACATAAGTGAAAAATTCCTGAGGACGGTGTTGATCACAAATAAATCAATCAAGTTAATTCAGTGAGAACAACGGAATGTTATTCTCTTGTAACATGTAAAACTTATGGGCGGATTGGGTTAGTTTCCGAACGTGGCCTTAGGGCTAGCGTACTCAACGAGTGAGTGAGTGCTTAGGGTTAAGCGTCGTACTTTACAACCGTCCAGTCATATGACGACGAAGGAGCCCTTGGGAGTGCATGTAATGTGCCTCCTTGTTGCAGGACGGATTTCTACTGCTCTCTTATCTAGCGCTGCTTCACTGAGACGACTTACCGACGGCAAGTAAGCCGTCCCGCCCGAGCCGTTATACTGATACGGGTCAACCAGTCGTGGCACTGTCCCCTTAATGCAAAGCGCCAATTTTTTTAAGGTCTAAGGTGTTACCTGACCAAGGATTGACCGTGGATCTACTGTTCCCAAAATGGACGCTCTACCAGCGTACTCAATGAATTTCACGATTCACCTCAAAGACATTTCCAAGACATATGCAAATCGGACTCACGAACCCACAGAAAAAGTGATCACTATATATTTAGGGATTTTTCAGGAGGTAGGTTGGAAGGATAAAAAGCTGCGAAGCACACCACGACCAAAAGCGAAAAAAAACCCACCAACCTCCGCCTAAAAAAATTAACATCATATCCATCTTCCCGTACAGCTGCTCACGGCAGCTGAACATCTCCGCCTTCTCGTAACGCTGCTCAACGCAGCTGAACAGAAGAACAGACAACAATACGTTAATTAAATCAGTTGTTTAATTGCAAAAATACGTATCTAGGATAGATACCTGTACCTATACCATGTCAACTGTTAGCTTACATGTTGACAAATCCTCCGACAGAAAGTTCACACTTTTTAAAGAAAAAATCGTGAGATTTTATAAGTCAAATGAAAGGCCATAATTTCTCTAAAATTTGGAGATTGACAAAACAAGCCGAGACAAAGGAGAACGTGGCCTACACGCACACTTTGCGTGAGATGCATGACCAGCATGAGCTGCACTTGAATTCACAACGATCGCATTGGTGAGAGGTTCGCAGACCGTCGTGCTGCGCTACGCTAGCACGCCAATCATTTGGTTTTCGCGCAATCCCTTGTGTATAGTAAACATTAACCCATTACCTGTTATCCAGCCAACATATTTACATACGCACTCAAAACTAAGGCGTTCATCTGAGAGAATTCAATATTGTCCAAGTGATGGTAGAACATTTGAATACTTGCTCTGTTAGTTAACAGAATTGTTTTCTCAGTGTACTGGGGTGTCCATAAGATATAATGTTATAGTAACGTAATACATTCTAGCATCACTAAAACATAGAATTACCTTACATTCAACAGAATAGTTTTCAGGTTGTACATGTGGGTGTTGTATGGTTACACAGAGCCTCATTGCTACGCAGGGCCTCACTGCTACGCAGGGACCCACTGCTACACAAACCTATATCCACTACAATCTTGAAAGTACCATATATATATATATATATTTTTTATCCAATGCGGGTATTTTATATTCTGACCTTACCGCCATCTAAACCCTACATATACGACAAGTCCCATTCATATTTGGCACAATCGTCCGACCGCTATGTATACCTAATGTATATAACAAGGTACATAACTTCAGAGCCTAGGACAGAAGATCCAACCTTAGATAACTGGACACAAAACATGGAAATATAGTCCAATCACAACCAAACGACTAAAACTTAATGAGTCAGCTTTCGAACGAACGTTGTTTGGTTGAGATTGGACTATTTTTCCGGGTTTCATGTGTAGTTATGTAAAGTTGAGTCTTCTGTTGCAGGCACTGGTATTTTTACTCTAGTTTTATATATTAGGTATTAACAGCGTTCGGACGATTCTGCCAACTATGGCCAGATTTAGCACATTTCTCCTTTATCTCAACTTGAATTTGATCGTTTAACATTTTTTCAGCCAGATTTGTACTCGGGACTGAGATTTCATTTCTAACAGAAATTCTCTGAAGACTAACAAAATGTAGCAAATATCAAGTATTACAGACCAAAAATGAAAATAATATTATACATACACAGACAATAAAATCTAGGGCCATATGCATTCAATTTATTTATTTGATGTTTTACGCCGTACTCAAGAATATTTCACTTATACGACGGCGGCCAACATTATGGTGAGAGGACACCCACGACCATATGCAGGTTGCCGACAGACCTTTCCACGTATGGCCGGTGAGGAAGCCAGCATGAGCTGGACTTGAACTCACAGCGACCGCATTGGTGAGAGTCTCCTGGGTCATTGCGCTGCGCTGACGCGCTAACCAGCTGAGCTGTTACCATTCGAGATATTGCACTTATGCCGTTCAGTAACACTTTAATGTCCCTTCTTGCTGGATTACAACTCAAACATAACAACAATGCATACAGCAATCTGTGTTAAGTCAAATACGGCAATGTTACATTTGATATTTTCATTCGGTATGACCAGACATTGGAAGAGCAATATCCCTTCAAGAAACAGCCGTCATCTCAAATCACACAGACAAAAGTTCGATAACTCTCACTCACCATTGGCAACAGTAACCACACTGAGCTGTTGGCCCCTTGACAACTTAGAAGCTGCATGTAACGAAATCACTGCCACCACAGTGTCAACTACGAAACTGTGGCTGGGTATTTACAGATCTACGAAACTGTGGCTTGATATCTACATAATGATCAATCCCACTATCAATGTCTTTTATTTATTTTCGACCCACATCATTGTGGGTCGAAAACAGGCAGAGCAACGAAGGAAACCCACGACCATCCGCAGGTTGCTGACAGGCCTTCCCATGTACGAACTGAGAGGAAGCTAACAAGACCAACTGGACTTACAGAGATCACACTGGTGACAGGCTCCAGTCATTATGCTGGGTTAGCACTTTAAACTCCATCTCCCACGAGGAATCTCTTTTGGGTACATGAAGGACAAGTACCACTAAAATCTGCCAACTTCAAACTGGCTATCCAGTTGAAGTGAAAAATCACCACACTGTAGCCTATCTTGTGTTAGCACCTGGCTCACTATCATCTGCAGACCACTGCAAAATCTCAAACAAGCTTAATACTCAATGCACACATATACTGAACATTTCCACACAAGAGCAGAAAATTAGCACCATATCTTTCTTGCATTTATGTCCTAAGATGTGTACCTATGAACAAAGAGTCTGAAAGTGTGTAAGAAGTCAAGAAGTGTTCGAGTATGTCAGAAAGCACATAACAAGGAATACAGTGTGTGAAAAGTCATGAAGTGTTTGAGAAGTGAAGAAGTCAGAAAGTGTGTGAAAAGATAGAAGTGTGTAAAAAGGGTGAAAGTGTGTAAGAAGTCCAAAAGTGTGTAAGAAGTCAGAAAGTACATAAGAAGTCAGAAAATGTTCAGGTATGTCAGAAAGTGCATGAGAAGACAGAAGAGTGTAAAAAGTCTGAAAGTGTAGAAGTCCAAAAGTGTGCAAGAAGTCAAAAAGTTTTCAGGTATGTCAGAAAATATGTAACAAGGAATAAAGTGTGTGAAAAGTCATGAAGTGTTTAGGAAGTCAAAAAGTCTGTGAGAAGATGAAAGTATGTAACAAAAATCAGAAAGTGTATAAAAAGTCAGAATTCATTAAAAGTCAAAAAGTGTCTAAGAAGTATGAATGCATGTTCAGACACAGTTATGCAGTGTGAAAAATAGAAGTCAAAGAGTGTTAGAGAGAAGGCAGAAAGTGTGCGAGTGAACAGTCTGAAAATGTTTGTTGTACCATTTTTGTTTTTAAGGATTATTCTTTCTGTGTCTAACTTGTATTGTGTTAATAAACATGTACATTAACACAATGTGTTGGAAGCGAAAGGTTAAAACACTTCGTGGTCTGTGAAGTTACACGTTACATACTGTCCGTCACAGAGAGAAAAGTAACACTTGTGAAGGAAAGTAAATTACTGCTAAAATGAGACAAAAATAATTTTAGATTTTGAAGAAAAGCAGAGCACTATGCTTTGAGCACAGATGTAAATGCATTTTCTGACATTCCTTTTATAAGAATACAATATCACTCAATTAAAGTAGATAAAAATGTCAAAAGAATCTTGAACTCCAAGATGTGCATATTTGCTGAATATGAACCACCAGATGAACTTGTGTTGAGCTTGAACCAGCTGAACATGTGTTGAACTTGAACAAGCTGAACTTGAACAAGCTGAACATGTGTTGAACTTGGACAAGCTGAACATGTATTGAACAAGCTGAACTTGTGTTGAACAAGCTGAAGATGTGTTGAACCAGAATAAGCTGAAGATATGTTGAACTTGAACAAGCTGAACATGTATTGAACAAGCTGAACTTGTGTTGAACTTGAACAAGCTGAACATGTATTGAACAAGTTGAACATGTGTTGACCTTGAACAAGTTAAACATGTGTTGAACTTCAACAAGCAGAACATGTGCTGAATTTGAACAAGCTGAACATGTATTGAACAATCTGAACATGTGTTGAACTTGAAGAAGCTAAACATGTGTTGAACTTCAACAAGCTGAAGATGTGTTGAACTTCAACAAGCTGAAGATGTGTTGAACGTGAAGAAGCTGAACCTGTGTTGAACTTCAACAAGGTAGACACGTGTTGAACAAGTTGAACTGGTGCTGAACTTGTGTTGAACTTGAACAAGCTGAAGATGTGTTGAAACTGAACAAGCTGAAGATGTGTTGACCTTGAACAAGCTGAACATGTGTTGAACTTGAACAAGCTGAACATGTATTGAACAAGCTGAACTTGAACAAGCTGAACATGTGTTGAACTTGAACAAGCTGACCATGTGTTTAACTTGAACAAGCTGACTATGTGTTGAACTTGAACAAGCTGAACATGTGTTGAACTTGAACAAGCAGAACATGTGTTGAGCTTGAACAAGCTGAACATGTGTTGAACTTGAACAAGCTGAATATGTGTTGAACAAGCTGAACTTGTGTTGAACTTGAACAAGCTGAACTTGTGTTGAACTTGAACAAGCTGAACATGTGTTGATCCTGAACAAGCTGAAGTTATTTATTTATTTATTTGATAGGTGTTTTAGGCCGTACTCAAGAATATTTCACTTACATGACGGCAGTCAGCATTATGCTGGATGGAAACTGGGCACAGCCTGGGGGAAACCCACGACTAAACAAGCTGAAGATGTGTTGAACTTGAACAAGCTGAACATGTATTGAACCAGCTGAAAATGTGCAGAACTTCAACAAGCAGATCATGTGTTGAACTTGAACAAGCTGAAGATGTGTTGAACTTGGACAAGCTGAAGATGTGTTGACCTTGAACAAGCTGAACATGTGTTGAAGTTGAACAAGCTGAAGATGTGTTGAACTTGGACAAGCTGAACATGTGTTGAACTTGAACAAGCTGAACTTGTGTTGAACTTGAACAAGTTGAACATGTGTTGAACTTGGACAAGCTGAACATGTGTTGAACTTGAACAAGTTGAACTTGTGTTGAACTTGGACAAGCTGAACATGTGTTGAACTTGAACAAGTTGAACTTGTGTTGAACTTGAACAAGCTGAACTTGTGTTGAATTTGGACAAGCTGAACATGTGTTGAACTTGAACAAGCTGAACATGTGTTGAACTTGAACAAGCTGAACATATTAAAGCATATCAAACAAGCAAAACTACACGAAAATTTTTTTATACATATTAAAATGTGTATGTCAACAAATAACAATACTCCAATCGGTCATTATGCCATAGCCTTAATATTACAACCCTACACAAGGATCAGTCTTATGTTACTGGTGTGACTCTTAACTCAGAGATAGAAATACACAGGACATCACCTTACATGTAGGTCCACTTGTACACACATGTGAATACATGAATACACACATGTGAATACATGAATACACACATGTGAATACAGAATATCATGACATATGCCTTGTGTGAAAAACAAAAAACTGCTCAGGGTCAGAATTTCATGTTTTCACCACAACATCAACATCACTCACCTAAAAAAAATTCTTAACAGGAAAAAATTCTCAACAAAAAAAATTTTAAAAAATAAAATTTTTTTTTTTAAAAATGCTACTGGAGATTCACGTTCACGCAGTTCCCTTGGCGGTTTTTAGTGCTGATGCAGAGCGCTCCCTGAGGTTGTCAAGCAGTGGTTGTTGTTCTGCGAAGAAGTCTTTGGTCTGTGCACACACCTGGTTGACACACATAGGACATCTGAGGGACAGCTGTTTAGGACAGGCCACATTAGTGTCCAGGTGAGTCTTGACAATGTCGGCCAGAGCCTGACAAGCAAAGCATATCAAATACAGCACTTCACTTAAAACATGGCTACGTGCACAGATATATTTTTGCAGATTTCCTGACTGGTCCATTAGCTGTAGAATGGGCTGTTGAAGTTTGTTTGGAAGGTAGACAGGTAAGATTGTAATATTGTTGGAAAGAGAAGTACAAAAAAAAAATTATTGTGTTAAACAACAATCAATTAAATATTATAAATAAATCTGGCTAAAAATTAAGGCTCTGCACCAACAATAACACTTTGATCTTTATTTGCCTTTTTGGGCAAAAAATCAGTTTTTTTGGATGAATAGAACATGTATACATGTAAGATTCATAGTAGACTGATTGACTGTCACAAGTGTAACAGGGCAGTCAGAGATGTCACAAGTGTAACAGGGCAATCAGAGATGTCACAAGTGTAACAAGGCATTCAGAGATGTCACAAGTGTAACAGGGCATTCAAAGATGTCACAAGTGTAACAGGGCATTCAGAGATGTCACAAGTGTAACGGCATTCAGAGATGTCACAAGTGTAACAGGGCAGTCAGAGATGTCACAAGTGTAACAAGGCATTCAGAGATGTCACAAGTGCAACAAGGCATTCAGAGATGTCACAAGTGTAACAAGGCATTCAGAGATGTCACAAGTGTAACAAGGCATTCAGAGATGTCACAAGTGTAAGCAAAATGAAGTAGAATGATTGACACGGTCATACGCAGGTATTATTCTCTAACAAGATAGTGCTAAGATCTGACAGTAAATCAACAAGAAGAGCCAAAATTATTATACTGTTATAACTATGTTTATCATATGCATAAGGATTGCAGAGCAGCCACTTTGTATGGAGTTATAAAATCATTGTGGTGGTAAAAGACACAGTTGAGAAATTTGAGCACAAATTTACTGCAGAAGTTTTTGATATGTATTTGGCAATGCATGTCCTATGGTGACAACTGCAACCCTGTGAATGGCTGAGGGAATGTTGAACTATGTGGTAAATATACTACCTTTGTTTTGATCTGAAAATCGCTACCAATGATTGCCTATCTGTGTGCTCTGGGAGACCTCTGCAACCCTATGATTGGCCACAAAATCGACACTGCCACACACACAGACAGCATTGATCCCCCTCTCACAATACCTCTCCTTATTTCTTAAGGGTTACAATAAGACTGATTGTTTGCCATTGCACACCCTGTACTCAACACTGTTTCACAAATGTGACAGAAATGAGTTTCATGCGTGGAATATTAAACTGATAATGAGTAACATTCTCAAATGACATCCACAGATCTTACCTGCCCGGTCACCCAGGTACATCGAGTCTGAGATTGCCCTGATGTTTATAGGTCTGGCAAAGTTTGGCTCGGCCAAGGATGGCCCCAAACCAAAATCAAAGTGTGCACCATTAAAAAAGCCTGCTGAGTGGAAGATCTGACAAGCGTAAGAACATATAAAAAGCCACACTACTTAGAGCTAATGTTAAAAGATACATGTATTACGTCTAAAATCTAAAAGACCTATCCACATAGCAAATTACAGAGTTGCAAGTCACAGCAAGTAAAGCCTGTTCCACTATTAAAGTGCATGCACCTGTATGTGTTCTCACCTTAATTAATTAGTTAATTAATTAATTACCTTAATGAAAGTTTGACTTCCATTCAGTGATGCTGCTCTTCTTATGTTCTTCACTCCAACCTAAATAAAATAAAAGTCAGAAATGTTGACTGACTCTTTGAGCCTATGTTAATAACAATCTAAGTATTACTTTAATATTTATGGTATATGTAGAGCCGACAACAACAATAACACTCGGGCTGAATGGTATACACCTGGGGTTCAGATAATCTATCTTAATATACCCAGCATACATATACAAGTAACAGTAATAGTTAACTTTGGTGTTATACCACCCATGGCTGTGAAGTGCAGGCATTCGCTTTCTACAACAGACCATTCACCACTTCGTGTTCAATTCTACAACAGCACTGATCATTCACCATTCCAAAACAAAATAATTTGACTTGTATTTTACGCCGTATTCAAGAATATTTCACTTATACGATGGCGACCAGAATTATGGTGGGAGGAGCGCGCTAACTAACTAAGCCATGGAGGCCCCCAAAATAATTAGTAACAATAGGTCTCCCCATTTAATATACCAGACACTCCAGATTCGTAAACCATCGAAGATTCTACTACTGAATAAATGAATGCTTGAGTGGGGTGTTAAACATTTAGGAAATAAATGAAAGTGACTGACAAACAAAAACATACACGCATGTAGGAACAACAAATCTGAAGTCAACTTTTCAGTTATTTCGAGAGTGCACAGCGCCACTTACCTCTGTGGCCAGATTCTGCGCAAACTCCAAGTCCATCACAAACAGTGTCTCAATCTGGTCGCTGGTGAAGGTAATTGGCACTAGGAGCAGGTTTTTCTTTCCTCGTGCCGCCAGACCTTTGATAGCTTCGTCTGTGTAGGGACTCAGCCACGGCAACCGGCCAACCTAAGACAAGGTCAAAACAAATCTACATGGACACTTGTTCACATAAATGTAATCAACACCCCGAGCAACACCCCTTGTCATTCTAATGAATCGACTAGCATATCCTCATGAGCCAGAGTGGCTAATATGGGTAAAGAACAATCTCTGTCGTTAACAACACCACCACAGCTAGACAAGATTGATCTTCCAAGCACATGTGAGACTCATTGATGGGTTTACATGTAGGTTATAACATCGACACCCCCATGGAGCTATTTCTTTTTATTTACAACGACGGCCAGCATAATGTTGGGAGGAAACGCGCTAGCGCGCTCACCAACTGCCCACACTAGCGCACTCACCAACTGAGCCATGCTGGCATGCTCACCAACTGAGCCACGCTAGCGCACTCTCCAAATGAGCCACTGAGGCCCCCCTGTAAAGGGAGAGTAGAGAATGGTGCACATGCTGTTGAGATTATGTGATGTGCCATAATGCTGGAAAGCCCAGAAAACAGAATAACCTCCAGACAAAAGGCATCAGGCTAACCACATGGAGTTCAATACTGAAGTCCTCACTAATCAGGCAAACTGCCGCCAAGTCAGTATGTCCCATTCCTCAACATACCTTAGACTGCCAGACAAGTCGATAGGGGTGGCTGTGTCCCAGCTTCTCCATTACCCTGTTGACCGTGGCTCCCACTTCATAAGGGTACGGGTCACCCCGATTTACAAGCTGGGGACAGAGCATAATATCTAAACAAAAAGAGTTCTAATCACACGGCTGTTTCTTAATTACATGTACACCATTTGATACTAATGATCATTACTGTAATTCTTTACACTTTTCGCATGTTTGCGTGATGTTTCGCATGTATTCAAGCAAATTCTGATTGCTTTATTCTCTGAAGACTGATAAAATTATACTGTTTGTGAAGCCCTGAATTTGGCCAATCCAACGCATGTAGATTTGTCTTCAAACCAAAATTTAACGGATACATAAATTACACTGACAGTTATTCCTTCATACATGTATGTGAAAAGTATGAGGAATTAGGGAACAAGTCAATGGTAAAAAAAACAAGAATAATGCAAATAAATATCCCTGTTATTACATGTTCATGGATAGCTGCTGGAACATGTCTATTCTATACATGTTCATGTAAAGCTGCTGGAACATGTCTATACATGTTCATGTAAAGCTGCCGGACAGGTTATTACATGTTCATGTAAAGCTGCCGGACAGGTTATTACATGTTCACGGATAGCTGCTGGAACATGTCTACAATGTTCATGTAAAACTGCTGGAACATGTCTACACATGTTCATGTAAAGTTGCCGGACAAGTTATTACATGTTCATGTAAAGCTGCTGGAACATGTCTATACATGTTCACGTAAAGCTGCCGTACAGGTTATTATATGTTCATGTAAAGCTGCCAGAACAGGTTATTCCGTGTTGATGTAAAGCCGCTGGAACACGTCATTACGTGTTCACGTAAAGCCGCTGGAACACATTATTACATGTTCATGCAAAGCTGCTGGAACAAGTTATTACATGTTCCATGTAAAGCTGCCGGAACAGGTTTTTACATGTTCATGTAAAGCCACTGCAACAAGTTATTACATGTTCATGTAAAGCCATTTGTGCATTGTACAGTGGACAGAAAACATTGTAAGCTAACCCACCAGAAGTATGTACAATGTACAGAGCATAGAAAATGTTTTACTGTAACCAAGCTGAAGTATGTACAATGTACAGTGCATAGAAAACGTTATATAGCAACCCAGCAGAAGTGTGAGCATTTTACAGTGCACAGAAAATGTTGCAAAACAACCCAGCAGAAGTACATACATTGTACAGTGCACAGAACATGTGGTACAGTAACCCAGCAGAAATATGTACATTGTACAGTGAGCTGAGAATGTTGTACAGCAACCCAGCAGAAGTACGTACATTGTACAGTGCACTGAGAATGTTGTTCAGCAACCCAGCAGAAGTACATACATTGTACAGTGCATAGAAAATGTTGTACTGTAACCCAGCAGAAGTACGTACATTGTACAGTGCACTGAGAATGTTGTACAGCAACCCAGCAGAAGTGTGAGCATTTTACAGTGCACAGAAAATGTTGCAAAACAACCCAGCAGAAGTACATACATTGTACAGTGCACAGAAAATGTTGTACTGTAACCCAGCAGAAGTATGTACAATGTACAGTGCACTGAAAATGTTGAACAGCAACCCAGCAGAAGTACATGTACTGTACAGTGCACTGAGAATGTTGTTCAGCAACCAAGCAGAAGTACGTACATTGTACAGTAACCCAGCAGAAGTACGTACATTGTACAGTGCACTGAGAATGTTGTACAGCAACCCAGCAGAAGTGTGTGCATTTTACAGTGCACAGAAAATGTTGCAAAACAACCCAGCAGAAGTACATACATTGTACAGTGCACAGAAAATGTTGTACTGTAGCCCAGCAGAAGTATGTACAATGTACAGTGCACAGAAAATGTTGAACAGCAACCCAGCAGAAGTACATGTACTGTACAGTGCACTGAGAATGTTGTTCAGCAACCCAGTAGAAGTACATACATTGTACAGTGCATAGAAAATGTTGTACTGTAACCCAGCAGAAGTACATACATTGTACAGTGAACTGAGAATGTTGTACAGTAACCCAGCAGAAGTACGTACATTGTACAGTGCACTGAGAATGTTGTACAGTAACCCTGCAGAAGTACGTACATTGTACAGTGCACAGAGAATGTTGTACAGTAACCCAGCAGAAGTACATACATTGTACAGTGCACTGAGAATGTTGTACAGCAACCCAGCAGAAGTATGTACATTGTACAGTGCACTGAGAATGTTGTATAGCAACCCAGCAGAAGTACGTACATTGTACAGTGCACTGAGAATGTTGTACAGCAACCCAGCAGAAGTATGTACATTATACAGTGCACTGAGAATGTTGTACAGGAACCCAGCAGAAGTACGTACATTGTACAGTGCACTGAGAATGTTGTACAGCAACCAAGCAGAAGTACGTACATTGCACAGTGAACTGAGAATGTTGTACAGCAACCCAGCAGAAGTACATACATTGTACAGTGCACTGAGAATGTTGTACAGCAACCCAGCACAAGTACGTACATTGTACAGTGCACTGAGAATGTTGTACAGTAACCCAGCAGAAGTACATACATTGTACAGTGCACTGAGAATGTTGTACAGTAACCCAGCAGAAGTACGTACATTGTACAGTGAACTGAGAATGTTGTACAGCAACCCAGCAGAAGTACATACATTGTACAGTGCACTGAAAATGTTGTACAGCAACCAAGCAAAAGTAAGTACATTGTACAGTGAACTGAGAATGTTGTACAGCAACCCAGCAGAAGTACGTACATTGTACAGTGCACTGAGAATGTTGTACAGCAACCCAGCAGAAGTACGTTCATTGTACAGTGCACTGAGAATGTTGTACAGCAACCCAGCAGAAGTACGTACATTGTACAGTGCACTGAGAATGTTGTACAGCAACCCTGGAGAAGTACATACATTGTACAGTGCACAGAGAATGTTGTACAGCAACCCCTGCACAAGTACGTACATTGTACAGTGCACTGAGAATGTTGTACAGCAACCCAGCAGAAATACATACATTGTACAGTGCACTGAGAATGTTGTACAGAAACCCAGCAGAAGTACGTACATTGTACAGTGCACTGAGAATGTTGTACAGTAACCCAGCAGAAGTACGTACATTGTACAGTGCACTGAGAATGTTGTACAGCAACCCAGCACAAGTACGTACATTGTACAGTGCACTGAGAATGTTGTACAGCAACCCAGCAGAAGTACGTACATTGTACAGTGCACTGAGAATGTTGTACAGCAACCCAGCAGAAGAACATGCATTGTACAGTGCACTGAGAATGTTGTACAGTAACCCAGCAGAAGTATGTACATTGTACAGTGCACTGAGAATGTTGTACAGTAACCCAGCAGAAGTACATACATTGTACAGTGCACTAAGAATGTTGTACAGCAACCCAGTAGAAGTACGTACATTGTACAGTAAACTGAGAATGTTGTACAGCAACCCAGCAGAAGTACATACATTGTACAGTGCACTGAGAATGTTGTACAGCGACCCAGCAGAAGTACATACATTGTACAGTGCACAGAGAATGTTGTACAGCAACCCAGCAGAAGTATGTACATTGTACAGTGCACTGAGAATGTTGTACAGCAACCCAGCAGAAGTACATACATTGTACAGTGCACTGAGAATGTTGTACAGCAACCCAGCAGAAGTACGTACATTGTACAGTGCACTGAGAATGTTGTACAGCAACCCTGCAGAAGTACGTACATGGTACACTGCACTGAGAATGTTGTACAGCAACCCAGCAGAAGTATATACATTGTACAGTGCACTGAGAATGTTGTACAGTAACCCAGCAGAAGTACATACATTGTACAGTGCACAGAGAATGTTGTACAGCAACCCAGCACAAGTACGTACAATGTACAGTGCACTGAGAATGTTGTACAGCAACCCAGCAGAAGTACATACATTGTACAGTGCACAGAGAATGTTGTACAGCAACCCTGCAGAAGTATGAACAATGTACAGTGCACAGAAAATGTTGTACAGCAACCCAGCAGAAGTACATACATTGTACAGTGCATAGAAAATGTTGTACTGTAACTCACCAGAAGTACACACATGTACATTGTACAGTGCACTGAGAATGTCGTACAGTAACCCAACACAAGTACATACAATGTACAGTGCACAGAAAATGTTGTACAGCAACCCAGCAGAAGTACATACATTGTACAGTGCACAGAAAATGTTGTACAGCAACCCAGCAGAAGTACATACATGTACATTGTACAGTGCACTGAGAATGTCGTACAGTAACCCAACACAAGTACATACATTGTACAGTGCACAGAAAATGTTGTACAGCAACCCAGCAGAAGTACATACATGTACATTGTACAGTGCACAGAAAATGTTGTACAGCAACCCAGCACAAGTACATACATTGTACAGTGCACTGAAAATGCTGTACAGCAACCCAGCAGAAGTACGTACATTGTACAGTGCACTGAGAATGTTGTATAGTAACCCTGCAGAAGTACGTACATTGTACAGTGCACTGAGAATGTCGTACAGTAACCCAACACAAGTACATACAATGTACAGTGCACAGAAAATGTTGTACAGCAACCCAGCAGAAGTACATACATTGTACAGTGCACAGAAAATGTTGTACAGCAACCCAGCAGAAGTACATACATGTACATTGTACAGTGCACTGAGAATGTCGTACAGTAACTCAACACAAGTACATACATTGTACAGTGCACAGAAAATGTTGTACAGCAACCCAGTAGAAGTACGTACATTGTACAGTGCACTGAGAATGTCGTACAGTAACCCAACACAAGTACATACATTGTACAGTGCACTGAGAATGTTGTACAGCAACCCTGCAGAAGTACATACATTGTACAGTGGACTGAGAATGTTGTACAGCAACCCAGCAGAAGTACGTACATTGTACAGTGCACTGAGAATGTTGTAGAGCAACCCTGCAGAAGTACGTACATTGTACAGTGCACTGAGAATGTTGTACAGTAACCCAGCAGAAGAACGTATATTGTACAGTGCACTGAGAATGTTGTACAGTAACCCAGCAGAAGTACATACATTGTACAGTGCACTGAGAATGTTCTACAGCAACCCTGCAGAAGTACATACATTGTACAGTGCACTGAGAATGTTGTACAGCAACCCAGCAGAAGTACGTACATTGTACAGTGCACTGAGAATGTTGTAGAGCAACCCTGCAGAAGTACGTACATTGTACAGTGCTCTCAGAATGTTGTACAGTAACCCAGCAGAAGTACATACATTGTACAGTGCACAGAGAATGTTGTACAGCAACCCAGCAGAAGTACGTACATTGTACAGTGCACAGAAAATGTTGTACAGCAACCCAGCAGAAATACGTACATTGTACAGTGCACTGAGAATGTTGTACAGCAACCCAGCAGAAGTACGTACATTGTACAGTGCACAGAAAATGTTGTACAGCAACCCAGCAGAAATACGTACATTGTACAGTGCACTGAGAATGTTGTACAGCAACCCAGCAGAAGTACATACATTGAACAGTGCACAGAAAATGTTGTACAGCAACCCAGCAGAAATATGTACATTGTACAGTGCACAGAAAATGTTGTACAGCAACCCAGCAGAAATACGTACATTGTACCGCGCACAGAAAATGTTGTACAGCAACCCAGCAGAAATACGTACATTGTACCGTGCACAGAAAATGTTGTACAGCAACCCAGCAGAAGTACATACATTGTACAGTGCACTGAGAATGTTGTACAGCAACCCAGCAGAAATACGTACATTGTACCGTGCACAGAACATGTTCTTTTGAAATGTCAAACAAACATGTTGCTCAACTGGTGTATTCCAGTTGTTACGTGTGCGCCAGTTCATTCCTATGCCCAAGAGAACCTGGGACCAAGTGTGTTATGACCATTTGTTGTGAGTTGAGTCACAGCTTCAGCTTTCATGCTTACCCAGCTTTATAAAGCAGCTTTTATCCATACCAGATCTTCTCAGGGGGAATACTTACCTGTAAAGGCAGGGAATGGGCTGAGAAGAGAATGACAACATCATCACGGTCCTCTTCTGGGAACTTCTCTAACTCAGCCTGGATGTTTTCTGCAAATGTCTGAGGAAAGAATGGGTAAAGTACACACACTTACTCATACGCCTTACAGCGCATGCTTCACTCTCCACCTTTCACTTTACATCACAGCCACCAATAGACTAGCTTGATCTTTGGAGCCTGAGGGACACACACAGACTTGTTTAGGTCCAGCCTTATAACTTGTGTCCTCATCACTGTGACCCCAGTGACCTTGGTCTTGTTCAACTTTTCTGTACAAAATATACTATTGCTGCTAGTGAGGTAAAATGAAAGGAAAAGCGCATGCACTGTGAGGAGTATGACACTTACTCTCTCCATGACAGGCCTTTCAAAAACTATAAGAGATTGATTCTACAGCACTGTGTTGTACTGAGCTTTAGAATATTTCACATGAGAAAGTGTGGTAGATGGACAAAAACTGCCCAGCTAGTTCCCTAGCTTTAACAGGAGAGTCACTTACAACATTTTGAGCTCTGATGAGAGAGTAAAACTGCACCAAAACTGTGTCGGTGATGAGTCTTCCTCCTTTTTTTGGAGGCTCATTTTTTATGCTCTTTGCATATTTTGAAAACCCTGACATGTACAGAACTTACATATTAAAGCCTGGGTGGGCCACCTGCTTGATTTCTGATATAAAATGCTTTTCACAGAGAAACAAACTAACTGAATATTCACAGGAGGCCCTGGATCTCTGATGACCTTGACATGCACACAGCCTACCTGTACTAAGCCTGGGTGGGTAGGCCACCTGTCAATCACGCTCCAGATCATGTTACTGGGCACGCCTCGCTTGCTGTAGTAACGATAGATGGCCTTCAGGCTATTTCCAGTTGTTGAACAGCAGTATTGTGGGTCCTGAGTGAATGCTACTGCCCTTTCAATCCCATCACTACAACAAATTAATACATTGTCTCGTTCATCTAATTGGTGTATACATGTAACAAAGTACAAATATACAAGAGGAAGATTCAATAGGTGTGTGCCTTCTTCTGACAGGGCGAGTCCATGCAGCCAAACTGCTGCCGCCACTGAAGTATCACGAAGAAGACACCAGATGTGACACTCCACCCAGTCATATTACACTGCCATCTGGTCAACCAGTCCTGTTTCCTTGCTCTAACCTCTCAGCGCTGAGCACCAAGCCAGGCAGCAAAAGAGTACTAACTTTGAAGTCTTTGGGATCACATGACCTATTGATAGTAGATTTATTTATTTCATTGGTGTTTTACGCTGTACTCAAGAAACAACAACAACAACAACATGTACAAGTGAAGGAAGATCAATTTCTCCATGTATTCGGTGCAGGCAATATTTTGGCCACGCGAAATGAAAACACAGCACCATTTGCCTGCAAAGATAATGGCCAAGCAAGCCAGATAATTTGTCAAAGAAACCATTCATGAGAGGAACCACAGGAGGTCAGATTACATCCGACTATATCCAAGTCAGCCCGCTGTTTATGGCATTCATAAACCTCTGGGCCTCAGCATGGAGCAAACCCACTGCCACAGTGCAAGGGACAATAACCAGCTAGGCCCGATTACAGAACAACAGAGTTTACTGCTACTGACCAATGATGTTCACACTTCACTTGTCATCACAAAGTGACAGGTTGTAACTTTTAATCACTACAAAAACTATTGAAGTCGGGTGGTCGCCATTTTGAAATTTTTGAATGTTCGATGCGGCAATCATCATTATTGTTGAAAGTCTCGGCCGCTCAGGACAGACTGATATAGAATTTGGTGGCAAAATATATTGGCCGCTGGACGCGTTGGACAGGTGCCTGCATATTACAGGTCGTTTAACATGGAAATAGTTTGGTCGCAGCAGAGAGTGGCCGCTTACCGCAGATGGACGCTCATTACAGGTGGTCGTAGGTACAGGTTTGACTGTATTTCACTGATATGGTGGCGGCCAGCATTATTGTGGGAGGAAACTGGGCAGCGCCCGGGGGAAACCCACGACCATCCGCAGGTTCCTGGCAGACTTTCCCACGTACGGCCAATGAGTATTAAAGGAATACTGTCAAGATCTTATAATCATCGGTATTTATTTAATAATTACCTCATAATCCCTCATTATAACGAACCTGGATGTTTGTTTACCCTGGACTCGCTTCCACGGCGATAGTCGGCTCTCACGCTAGGGAGCCGTCAGCCAGAGTGGAGTTAATGAGGTGCCCGTCACGTGATCCCAGTGACGTCACCGTAAGAACGGGCCCATACTGAACAACACTGTTTCACATACCACATACGATCTTAGGCGCGAAAATACCAAAATAAAATAATGTCAGACTGTGAAACGGACATACTAGAAATTCCAATGTGTATACCACCTATAGACCCGTACATGTATGATCCTATACGAACGGATTCAGCGCGTGGAACCCATGAATTCAGCCAGTAAACCGTTCCCCTCACTCATCCGACAGCGAGTCTGACCACGTCGACAGCTGTCAGAAACCAGAAGATTTTCGGACCGACAATTTGACCTGGTGACTACATTTTATCTCAGTTAATTCCTTGCTATTTTCCGATTTGCTGGCACTATATGGCCTTATGCTGGCCGCCGTGGCAGAAATGAAATATTCTTGAGTACGGCTTCAACAGCCTATCAAATAAATTGGTCGCAGGTATCCTGGCATTTTCAAAATATCACGGGAGTTAATACAGACCTTTAAATCACAGCATTTTAAGTGCAAAACTAGGTTTTGTTGAAGTTCACAAAAAGAAAACGATAAGCATACTGTAATTTCTGGTTACTAGGCCTATAAGCCGTAGCTCTCAAATTATGGCCCGGTGTTTGTCACTTTTCTTTCCCTTCCTGTGTTATTTATCACTTTGTCCCTGCCGGTGCCTCAAGCAGGTTAGTGCCCTAATATCCTCGGCTTTGAGGTAATGCCTTGATTCAGAGGTCTGTGTTAACCCACATGTCAAATATTACGATTAAATCATAAGATTCAGTCTTTTGAGATTCACGTAAACTTGGTCTAAATGTCCGAATATGTAAGTAAAAATTTATCGAGGTGCATATTTGTACAACAGCAAATATGTTACGCCGACAGCTGAAGCTTTGAATCCGCTTCTCATCGTATCAAGGAATCTGTACCAACTTATGTATGATCTTCTCTGAATATCAAATCTGTTTATTTTCAGGTGTGATTGTGAGAACTGTGATATTATGCCAACTAACGTAGAATGCCTTTGCTGTCAGGAAGTGCCAATGACTGACGAAGAGCAGCTAGATATAAATTGCATCACAGAACACGAAGGCTTTATTGTTGTTGTTGTTGTTGTTTCGGTACTTCAGACAAAGGACTCGATATCTCAATTGACAGGGGAATGTCCGGTACAGCACCTGTTGTTAGCCGTGCTACTGCATTTTCATAGCCCAGGCTCGCCAACTTCTCTGGGTCTCGATCAAACATGCATTTGGAGAAATGCTTCCTGCACAGTTTGTGGTGGTACTTGAGATCGAAGTCCCTCTTGCAACAATGAAGCCAGACTTTCCTCGTGGTCGCATCTTTTGGAAAGGCAAAGAAAGAAATTCCACCTCCCTTGACAAGCTGACTGTTGCATCCGTAAGCTGCACAGATCACAGGCATAACTACCTTTCAAAAATTTCTCAAACAACAGCAAATTTGGGTCGAAATAAATGCCTTTTGGTCGCGTGTTTATAGCCTTCTATTATAGAACTTCTGCACGCATGGAGCCAGAGTCTTCTTACCGTGACGTCACGGGCTCAGCAGCCTCGCTTTGAAATTCACAATATGCATATTCAGCCGAGCGGTATTCGTCGCCGGTTGCATCAGAACGACTACAAGCAGGCCGTTTGTGGTTACAGGGGCCCAAATACTATCAATATGATCTTTTTAAACAGTTTGGAGGCACAAATAATTTATTTTCTTGACAGTATTCCTTTAATAATAGAATAAGTCAGGGTAAAGTCATGGGATTTCCAACACTCTAGACCTCAAATATTTATTTACGCTGTACTCAAGAATATTTTACTTATACGACCGCGGACAGCATTATGGTGGCAGAAAACTAGGCTCTACCCACAACCATCCACAGAGGCCTTCAAATAACATGGTACCCAAAATATTTTAATCAGCAACCACACAAAAAGCTTGTGTTCAAGCTGTATCAACAAAACAGGGTGTCCAAATCAGACTTATCCACAAAAAAAAAGTCCAAAATCAGCTTCATCTCTACAACAGAGTGTCCAAAATGACCTCTTTCCCCGAAACACCAGGCCCTGGTATACAGACACTGACCTGACCTATACTGGGCCTCTCACACTCTGCTGAGCTTAACATGGGAGAGAGACAGTAGCTTGGATGGAGCTAATTGGCTAAATCCTAACCTCTCCATCTGCTCAACTGTGTCCTCAGTCAGTGGATCAGCATAACGGAATCCGATGTAATACTTGTGTGGCGCTGAAACAAGGCACAGAAAAGGCTTGAAAACGACCGTTCGTGTAAGATTCAATGTATGCGGTTTGAGGGTTCATAGTTCAAAGGCCTCACAACTACGTCTAAGCTGTAAAGCCCTATTGTCATTATACATATTTTTTTTGTACAGCTGCAAAAACAATGTTGCCTTCACGCAGTATAAGTGAAATATTCTTCAGATGGACACTGATCATGAACCAAAAGATCTAGAAGTACACAGGTACATTTAAAAGACTGGCAACATGAAACTCCACAAGGACACCATTCAGAAAACAACATGATCACCTGTCCCAACAATGTGCCTGTATGCTGATTATGTAAGCGAGAAACAATATAAATCCCCTGTAGCGATCTTTGCTATTGTTAGCCAGAAAGTAATCAGCTCTGCCCCAATCCTTAACCAATGACAACTGCATTCACACTTCTAAACTCATTGATCAGCAGGAATCTAGCTTCTGTCAACTGAGTCCTCAATTCATCAACCATGAAAACACCTCACAATCACTTTGGTCACTTACCCGTGGCAGGACTGATTTTATCCAGGATTTCTACCATTCCTTGACCTTGAAGCTCTGTCCATTTTTTCATGGGGGACCCTCCGCCGATTTCGCGGTACTGGTTCTGCAAGCTCGGGGTTCTCCTTTTAGCAATCAAGGGGGCCAGCTTGCTGAAGACAGACGACAAAAAGCCATAAGGATATATACATGAAGTCTTCTAAAAATAGCTTTCATCATCTCAAAAGCAAACAGTCGTTTGTGACAGGATACGTAGAAAAATAAACAAGAACCAAGTATTAAGAGAGAAAGCAATTATCATAAATTATGCAGAAATATATGGCCAGCTGAAAAAATCTGTTAAAGCTCTTGTCACAAATTCTCTTGCCACATGTTTTTTTTTTTTTTTTAGACACTTTGCTTTTTCCTTGGTAGTGTGTCACATTTTGTATCAAATGAACACTAATGGTGTTAACACAACTTTGACCTCCCACAGCTCCCCGGTGTGTTAAGGGAGGTTCCATACCTCTGTACAGGCAGCTGTATGAGGTCCCGGTCCATGAAGATTCTCAGCAAGAAGTCATGAACCTTCTCCATAGTTTCTGGGCCACCCAGGTTCAGCATCATGATCCCCGTCTTTGGCTTCCTACTCAAAGTATACACAGCACCTTAAATGTATACAGCATATTAGAGACAGTACCTTGTACACAGGACACTACAGGCAGCACCTTATACACAGTACACTACGGGCAGCATCTTATACACAGCACATTACAGACAGGACCTTACACACAGCACATTAGAAAACACCTTATCCACAGCACATTACAGGCAGCACCTTACACACAGCACATTACAGACAGGACCTTACACACAGCACATTAGACAGCACCTTATACACAGCACATTGTTGGCAGCACCTTACACACAGCACATTAGACAGCACCTTATACACAGCACACTACAGGCAGCACCTTACACACAGCACATTACAGACATGACCTTACACACAGCACATTAGGCAACACCTGATACACAGCACATTACTGGCAGCACCTAACACAAAGCACACTACCGGCAGCACCTAATACACAGCACATTACTGGCACCACCTTATACACAGCACATTAGACAGCACCTTATACACAGCACATTACTGGCACCACCTTATACACAGCACACTACAGGCAGCACCTAATACACAGCACATTACAGGCAGCACCTTATACACAGCACATTACAGACAGGACCTTACACGCAGCATGTTAGACAGCACCTTATACACAGCACATTACTGGCAGCACCTTATACACAGCACATTACAGACAGGACCTTACACACAGCACATTAGACAGCACCTTATACACAGCACATTACTGGCAGCACCTTATACACAGCACATTAGACAGCACCTTATACACAGTACATTACAGACAGGATCTTACACAGCACATTAGACAGCACCTTACTGGCAGCACCTTATACACAGCACATTACACGCAGCACCTAATACACAGCAGAACAATTCCTAACTGATCACCCTTCTGTACATACAGCTGGTGAAAAATTCCAGGAAATTCTAGGTCATTCACTTTACAGTACCTTCTCTACAGACCATACTGTGGTGGCCATAACATTTTTCACAGGAAAAACAAAAAATATAGTGTTAAATCAGAAGTCGAACCAATTTAATGGTGACCAACAAAATGAAGCCCCATGCACACACGTCCACTGCAGGCTGTTAACCTAATAAAACATGACACCCCATCCCGTCACATTATACTGACAGCGAGCCTGTTTCCTTGCTCTGATCTCTCAGTGCAGAGGGCCAAGCGACACCTCCGAGGTTTGATGCCAGATCTATAAATTACTAACTTTAAGGCAGACACTCTAATCATTAGGAGTTTCCTCTCTTTGCGTAGGTCTTACCCTGATAATGTTGAGCTGTTCCGATGCCAGACGCCAGCTGCCATTGCTGGGATACATCGTTTCTGTAAGAGTGACCTCCCTTCTGACACTGTATAAGCCTGACACAACAATCCTGTAAACAGGCAAAGGTCAACTTACTTAAAACTCTCTATATGATTGGTTTGAATTCACAGCACACTAAAATGAGTAAGTTGTGTGTTCACTTGCACAAGCACACATGAAAACAAAAGACAACACTATACTGGCATTGATAAATTATTCCTCAAAAAAAAAAAAACTGTTGCATAGAAGAGATATCACAGTTCAGGGTTTTCATTTAGAACTGGAGAATGGGGTCAGAGTTCAAAAGTAGGTGGCTGAATTGAAAGCAGTTATGTCACAATTTCTATTGAAACTGGAGAATGGGGTCAGAGTTCAAAAGTAGGTGGCTGAATTGAAAGCAGTTATGTCACAATTTCTATTGATTTGAATTGTAAGAATATTCAAAGCAGGCGGCTACGGGGACGGCAGTAGACAGCTATTTGCAGCCTGCAACGGGGACAGCAGTAGACAGCTGTCTGCAGCCTGCCACAGGGACGGCAGTAGACAACTGTCTGCAGCCTGCTACTGGGACGGCAGTAGACAGAGCTCTGTCTGCAGCCTGCCACGGGGACGGCAGTAGACATCAGGTGCATCCAAAATCTGCATTGTGTCTGAGGTCAAAGGCACAAAACATGGATAAAGAAGCAAATGCACACATGATAGCCACAAGCCTTTAGAATTTATATTTTTCTTGTTTGACTGACTCAGCAAACTGTTCTTTCTATTTTACATCGATGATGACTGATCAAATGATAGCTAACGTTGTTAGGTTGACTTCTGCATATTTTGATGCGCAGGTCTGAGATTTTGGTACACCTGACTCGCCATAAATGCACAAAGTTTATTCTCACGAGCGACACGGTAATATTTCTGTGGGTTTCAAAAACATTTCAACTATGCAATGGATTTACACTTGCAGGAGTGGTTGAAAAGACCCGTCTCTTTTCAGTCCACGCGTGCCGTCGTTTTGGGGTGGATTTAACGGCCAACTTCATTCCGCAAAGGGCCCTACAGAATGGATTAAACATTGAGGCAGGTAAAAATTAGAAATTCCTGAAATTTGATCTCAACGTTTATTTTAATTGAACTAAGCTAACACCATAGCAATCTTGAACGAGAAACAAAGTAACATAAAACTGCAAGCTTACAAAACGGAAATATGAAATTTGATTATTTTGTTTTGAAATGGTGCCACTAAAGTTGTAGGCCTAATCAAAGAGCTGAACAGATAAGAGAAGTTTTCCTAACTCAACCACACCCGATGAAACTGTACCTGATTACTTTATGTGTTACGTAACAAGAAAAGCGGCTTACTACAAGAACAGCACATTGAAGCCAAGCCAGCAAGTCTGCATGGATATGCATCCGGAAAATAAAATATGATGATAACAGGCGCAACACATGACTGCAAATCAAGACCACTGGACGAGGGACGTTTGCAGTTCAAACCTTTCACCAGTAACCGTGTCAGAGTTATGCTTACCGTAAACATTGCGGCTCAGAAAAGATCTGCACGCTGTCACACCCGTCATCTTCCCGGGAGCAGTAACGCGCCTCTTTTATACGAAGAGTCTGGCCAAAGGGAGGCTACTGTATTAGCGTACGTCTCACAGAAGTCACAGAAATTCATAAATGTCAGTCATTTCTTCTCTCTTAAAAAGGAAGAAGAAGAAGAAAACGATTTACTATTACCTTTAAAAGACCCAAAGTGTTACTGTACATTTCTTCATTTCAGGCAGGTTTGCAAACATCTTCAATGCAAAATATTTTATATGGGGGAAACAAAACGCAATGAACCGAATGCGGTATTTTCCAAAAGTGCATAAGTCGGCTATTAAAGGACAAAAGTAAGAACCATCTGAAAAAGAGTTTGAATTCCATAAATCGAAAATATACAAAAATTGTCCCGTATATAGTTCCTATAAGGTAGGCATTCACATGTAAAACTATTTAAAGATCTACTTCTAACTGGTGGTGTATCATTTATGGCCGTGTTTTTCATTTAAGGTTGCAAGATTCACGTGGTTAAATATCACAAATGACAAAATGTTATGTTCGTCAAGAAACAAGAACTAGTTTTCATCCATATGTTATGTTATGAGCAAAGTACGCAAAAATAGAAAGGATATTTTGTCCGACACTTGAATAATTTGCCATATCATCAATTTTCTTTGGCAGATCATATTTAAATTTAATAGATTAATTCTGAATATCAATTCATAAATAAATTTGTCTTAGAGTTATAGGCCTGTAACGTACATTTTATTTGACGGGTTGCATACGAATGTCTGCTTCTAATTGCGGAGCACTCTGCAGTATGGTAGAACTGGAAGTTGTAAAGTTTAGGTTGCTGTGTTGGTCATTTGGTAGAGGATATGCGGATATACCAGCTCATTGAATTTATTTATTTGATTGGTGTTTTACGCCGAACTCAAAAATATTTCACTGATACGGCGGCAGCCAGCATTATAATGGGAGGAAACCGGAAAAAGCCCGAGGGAAACCCACGATCATCCGCAGTTTGCTGTCAAACCTTCCCAGGCCGGAGAGGAAGCCAACATGAGCTGAAGGCCTACTTGAACTCACAGCGACCTAAGTACATTTATGTATATGAAGAGAGACGACCACTGTGATGAACTAGGTGACAGACCTTTCCTCAAGTGGCTGTACTTTCCATTCATTACAAAATTCACACGTCTGGACTTTTGTGTACGTTGTGCTATGTTTTTTAACTCGATCTTATTTTCGCGCACTGGGTATACGCTGCGTATTGAATGACACGCTAAAGTTTCCTTAGGCACTGGTTTATTTGTGAGGATATTAATTATATATTCACTTCATGATTATGTATAAATGTGATAATATTATTGAGGCTATACCAGAGACTTGTGGCCAAATGCTGATTAACACCAATCAAGTTGGAGTTTTGCTGCTGTCCTAGAAAGGAAAAATATTTCCTTTCTATAAAATTTAAACTTCACCTGTGCACGTGGTACCGTTCAAAATGTAAGTTCCTAAAATTTATGAAGGTCGTCGCATTAAAACATTTTCAAACTTATTTCAAACTAGTTATTTTAACACTATAAATGGTACAGGTGCAAGTCTGTTATTTTGCTCGTAGGCAATACTTGGAAAATATTCTTGCTAACTTGATAATGTGGATTTGATGAGCGAATATGGATTTTTCACAAAAAACTCTGGAATAGCCTCTTTAATTTGCATGCATGCACAAATGGACGGAAAGATGATACCTAACTGTTCGATTCTGAAATGTATATTTTTGTTTGCTTGCCACTCATTATACTTCTGTAATGCTCCATTAATATATACAGATATGTTCGCGTCATCATAGATGACATCTTGCAGCAACCTGGGCATGGTCGCTAGTTTTCCCCCGGACACTGTCTGGTTTCCTCTCATGCTCCATAATGCTGGCCGCCGTCGACCAGTACGATGTAAAACACCAATCAAATAAATTAGAGATGACGAGGTGAACGTAGTAATAACGTCCTAAATATGAAGGTCTGTGCAGTTATACATGTAATATTAGAAAAGAGTGCCTCAGCATTCCAGTAAATGCGACATGTAGATTACATACAAGATACTCTCCTTATTTTCTGGTTACATATGTGTATTTCATAAACTACGCTGCCTCGCTCTGTGTCAACTTTTAAGAATCACCAATAGATACAAATGTAAGCACGTCTGATTCACACTTCCGCCAGAAAATTGTTTCCGCAAGCTGATTACTTCGAATGATAACACATATGTCTGTCATGGTCGTTTAGTCCGTTCCTCTTGTTTTCTATTGCAGGTTCTCTGATGATAGTCAGTTCCATCTTTGGAATGCTGGTTATTGTCTTTAAACGACCCATTGAAATAACTGAGATTATTGTAGAAGAAACTAATCTGGCAAAGCTGAGCAAATCTCTCGAACATATGGCGCCTGCGCAGTTTTTACGCAGCCTGACGTCCCTTCCAGGAGTATTTGGTGCCTCTATAGACAATATCCACTTGCCGACTGTGTCTTTCCCAAGCGCGACTTCCCCGTTGGCAATAGAAAATAACAGGTATGCACGTGACATTTTATACACGTAAACTGGAGGAGTGCTCTCTGGCTTATTACAGAAAAGTGCCACTCTGTCGGCAGCACCATGTAGGTCAATCCAACTCTAAACATTTATCAGGCACAGAAGGGCTGTGCGTCTCCTGTGGGTTTTCTTCGCAAAGTCATATAAGAGAATTATTCTTGATTCATCATTTGTTTATTTAATTAATTATTAATTATTTATTAACATTTTTGTGGGCGGAAGGATTGTGGGCTCTTGGCAATCACTCAAAATTATAATCATGGGAACCTGTTACTTCCAGTCAGTCTGTGATCAGAAAGGTTTAAGGGTGGAGGAAATCGGAGTTCCCGGAGTAAACCCACCCATCTTTGGCAGGTATCTGACAAACTTCCAGACTTAAAGACGCAGCTGAATCAGAGAGAGCAGGATTTGAACATGCGACCTCAATGGTCAAGGACCAGACAGTCGATCGCAGAGAACCAGTGCTGTAACCATCTGAGCCATCGAGGCCACCAGGTTAACTGGATTGTCTAGAGTAACTCACTGATCTCCAGGTACGATAAAAAATAATGTCTACAGAATTGTTCTTTTCAATAAACTAAGTGTACTATATTCAACACATATACACCCGGATGTTCCTTGATATGTTGCTACCAGCAAGGACAGTCACTGGGACAGCGTATTTAACACGGAGGGTGTATTTATTGGAATAAAATCCAGAGCAGCGACGACAGTGTGCTAATTGCCAAATGGTCAAATGTAACAGAAGTCAGACTTCTTGTCAATTTAAGTCAGCCAGGGTTTTATTCTAACTTCATTCTGAAAATGTAGCAACTTAGACGCCTCTTAGCACCGGGGTTTAAGATGTGCAGTGAAGTTTATTGCAATTTATTACACGTCATTGATCTAGAACTCCCACAACACATAGCTATATCTGTATAAATATATATTTACTATCGACTAATATTTTGTTCAGCTGACTTGTTCTCTTTTCCGCCTTGCCCTCCCGGGAATTTTGATGATTCTTAAATCCTGCCAAACACAATCACAATTAACAGTCTAATGGCAGCACTCTTCAGCCTCATATACTTTACGCCGATTTAAATAGGACAACTAAAAGGTAAACGTAAGAACAACAATGGTCATTTCTGAAATTGCATTCAGTTTACTTTTTAACATCTTCAGAGATAGAGCATTGACGAAAAACCTTTATAGATATACAGTTTAAGCGAATGACATGCAAATTATTCCAGAATATATGCATGTCTAAATGATCATCTCCACCAAATTTCATGAATTTCCTTAAAATCAGCCTAAACAATGTATTTCCACGAAAAAAGGAATAAGTGGATAACATGAAAATGTTTTAAGGGTAGGCCTGCAAAAACAGGAGAACATTTTATCATATCCGATTAGGTTTCTCCTCATAGTATTCCACGAACAATAAGGCACAATCAAAGATGTTTCCCTTGTGAATAAACTACGGACAATATTCCTCATTCCAGAATGTTTTCCGTGAGGAGATACCAGGCACAATATCCGTCATTCTGACAGGTTTCCGTGAGGGGATATCTGGAGTAATATCCGTCATTCTGACAGGTTTCCATGAGGGGATACCAGGAGCAATATGCGTCATTGTGGCAGGTTTCCGTGAGGGGATACCACAAACAATACGCGTCATTCTGTCTGGTTTCCATGAAGGTGATAGCACAAACAATATGCGTCATTCTGAAGCAGTTAACAGTTTTCAATACTGTTGAAAAAACGCGAGGTATGTTCTAGACTTAGTGAAATCAGTATTCAAATCGTGTTCCATGCCAGAATATCAGTTTTCGGTAACAAAATATGTATCTTAGTTGCGCTTTGATTATAACTGTTCATAGAATTCACACGTCTGGAATTTCAACCAAGCTACCAAACAAGCCACCAGTCAGTCGGTTATTTTCAGCACAGCTCAACAGTACTCGTCAGCTTACATCCACGAGGGGAACGGAAGTACATCCACCAGGAGAACGGACATCCATCAGGAGGACGTTGTAGTGCGCATGACCACACATATGGCGCGAAATGCAAAGTAGTGGGGTAGAGTTACACATTTGTGTTCAGTAAAAAGACATACGGATTATATCACTGTATATCTCATATTCACAGTGAGTTATCACATGTGGACACAGACCCCCATTACAACTTCCGTTTTTCGGTTGTAGTTCTGTGTATTTTAGGGTATAAAGTCTTTTTTAGCTCCCAGGAGGCCATGTTTGGTGCACAGGTGCATGCTTGGTATTGAAATGCTGGAAACGGCGTAAACTTTGAGGAGGTATGAGCTTTATTGATGAAAGTTTGAAATTCTGGGCGTGACTTTTTTATGGCTTGTTTCTCACAGGCTGGGCCAGTTATGCACCAGAGCTTATTGGCCACGGAATGTTTGGGAATGCATGGTATTAACAATAACAGGCAGCGCTGCTGCAACCTAGGGCGCTGCCTCGGCCATGGGGAGTATGCATTGTGCATGCTGCATTTAAGACTGAGCAGGTTGGTTACCCCTCATTAAAAATAATAAACAAACAAATGTGTCAGGTTTTGCTCAATTTCTGTATTTATTTATTTATTCATTTCTTTCATAAGCGACAACAGCACTGACAAATTATATACAAAACTGGCGGTTACAAATATCTAGCGTATGTGTGATCTGCTGGGGTGTTGTCCAGTTGTCCCTTGGCATATTCAGTTTTCTCTTCTGGATTTGAAAGCCTGTACTCAATGTGCTCTCGGAGTTTTCTGGCTGTATTGCGGAGTGGTCTCCCCTTAACTGTCTGTTGCTTCTTATAAACCTTTTGTTACTGGCTTACCCTTTCAATCTGTTGTACTGTTTTCTCGCTCCTAGGTGAAATACCGGTACTGGCGCCGACAGCTTGGAGTTTGGCAGCAGTGGACTTGTCCTGGCCATTGTTAAGTCTGTGGATTGTGGACGCCGCCGTTCCCTCCATATTTCTGCTGTAGTTTACATTCTTGGGCAAGGGGACATTGAGTGACCTGTGTGACACTTTTGAATGCTGGTGTTCATCCGGAGGCTGGCGACGGCTGTCTCGCTCAACTTCATGTGCAGTACTTCGGTCAATAGTTTCCTGTCGTTGTCGTCCATGTTGAAAGGGCAGAGTTTACTGGTGGATAAAAACAGGGACCTCTCCCACCAGCTGCTGGTTTCTCCTCCAGAGCAAACCACACTCTTCCTGCGGCACTTGGAACAGTCCCCACCGTAACACCTGGCCGTCGCATCCACAACCCTGGGTAGGTAAGTTTTTATTTTCCTCATGTCACCACCGTGCTCAGACATAAGTTGAGAAAATATCAAACTACACTTGGCTCAACACCTTCTGTGCTTTCTTCCTGGCTTCCCTCGTTCGGCCCTGTCCCTCGAACATGGCATCGCTGAACTTAGCCTGGTTACATTTCTTGAACTGGGATCTGCCTAGGTGAGTGGGGTCTGCTAACCGTTCGACCTCCCACAGTGGTTGGACCAGTCAGATGCCGTCTTCCACTCCATTGGCTGACCTGGAGTCACTGTCCGTGGCTACGTGCTTGGCTAAAACACCTTGTCTCGCCAATCCCTCGCCAATCTCGTTCCCCATATTAACACTCGGACCAGGGAACATGTGGGTTTGTGTTCGCCGTGCACTCCTCGTGTCCTCCAGGGCACTTTACTTGGAAGCCTTTCCCTCTCAGCCAGGACCCATCCCAATACAATCTATTCTTCAGTGCAGTAGAGACAATGTATTGCTTGTCTGTTGATGTCTCCACAGCCAGGGAAATGGCCTGTGAAGCATTCTGGCCTGGTTTCTTGGGGCTTGTTATGGTAATGCTGTTGTAACGAGCATCAGTGGCCAGATTTATTTTGCCGTCATCGTCTCCTCTTTGCCTTTTGTATGCCTTTACCTCTTCCAGCTTATTTGCCATATCATCTCTGTTCAGCTTTGCGATTGCAGATGCGACATGGTTTGCAGTGCGATGCATGCTCGTATGGGTGGCAGGCAAATCGCTGCAAATAGGACTCTGGCTCGGGTGTTTCCCATTGGTGTGTCCTGGAGGCGTACTTGAAGAGCTCGGTTCACCGCTGCAGCTATTTGGCCAGGTCTGTTGCATTCTACCTCTTTGTAGAATTTGTGGCAGCCAGATACATAGTCACAGTCACAGCACTTAAAACTGAACGCCCAGGCTAGACCCCACTTTTTCTCTGCAACTATCTCTAACCTGGGCAGTGGACAGTGGTTTTCGGTCTCACTGTGCTCAAGCATAACTGTGTTCCATATACACATCATTTTCTGTATATCTATGAGTCGCATTCCTTCAGCAGTCCATTCCCGCTCCTGTGTCATCTCAGTCTGATCCAGCCGTGGAATCTACCTTGCAGCGTCTTGGCCACCGTATTCTCTTTGTGTGTTGGTGTGTTCTTACAGACTCCTGATTGGGCTGGAAATCTGTGTCCATCCAGGAACACCCAGGCACAGGATTCAGCATGTCTGTAACTGCTGACAGGTTATTTGAGCACTCCTAGGTCTTTCCAGGTTGACTGTTTCCTCTTTCTGCCTCCCTCCATGGTGTTTTGGGGTAGATTGTTTGCCTTGTTAACTGTCAGACTGGCCAAAGTAGGTGTACTTGGTGGCTGCCTGATTGGAAATGTTAAATTCATGTTTTTCCTCTCTATTTATCTCTTGTAGATGCAAATGTGACACCCTTTGATGTGACTGTGCAGAGTAATAACCTGCTGTGAGACAACAGCAATGGTGCAGGGATGCTTTTGCATGGTGAGCTGGTCATCCAATCAGCAGTCATGGGGGAGCAGGAGGAAGGGGAGGGGTGCCTGGCTGGGTGGTCTTCTAAAGGGTTTCATCATGTAAATCAGTGGGGAACAGGGATACTAGTCTGTTCTTAAGTCCTATCCACTGAAAAAGTGCCTGTGAGCTGGTCTTCATCACCTTGAGGCATTATTCTTGCTTTGATGTTGGTCACAAATGATTGTTCCGAAATTGTGACAATCCACATTGATACCCCCTACCACACCGTCAGTCACATTTTTTTTTACAAATTTTCTCATATTTTGACATTTAATTGTCAGATAAATTGCCTATATTTTGATGTATGCTTTGACATTTTGGGCTTGTAACTTTGGTTTTTAAAGCTGCTCTAAGTAGAAAAATCTTCTTAAAAATGCATATTTTTCTAAATGGTTGCTTTTGAAAAGTCTAAAGTGCTCTGTCAATGTGATTTACTAACTTTTCTTGCAGATAAACATCTTGTCTTTCCAAAGCAGTTGACCTGATGGACATATCTTGAACGGTATAGGCACTGCAAAGCTTCAAAGTTTACCCTTTAGTGTTTTTTTTACCCTGAAAAAAAAGACACATGTCCAAGCCCTAATTTTGCCTGTGAGGTTCAGAAGTGTCAGGAATTATGTGGTGCAAAAATTATTGATTTTGATAACAGTTGGCTGGTGTGATAGGGTACAGACCCCCATTACAACTTCCGTTTTTCGGTTGTAGTTCTGTGTATTTTAGGGTATAAAGTCTCTTTTTTGCTCCCAGGCGGCCATGATTGATGTACAGGTGCATGCTTGGTATTAAAATGTTGGAAACTGTGTAAACTTTGAGGAGGTATGAGCAAATATTGATGAAAGTTTGAAATTCTGGGCGAGGGAACACAAGGTGTGAGGTAGTGATGAGGCTGCTAGTGACGTCTCCTTTGCGTTGCTAGGCACGCCTCCCAGCTGCCGGCATGGAAAGGTCTAGATTTTGACGGTCAACCTATGTCAAGATTTGTATGGCTTGTTTCTCACAGGCTGTGCCAGGTATGCACCAGAGCTTATTGGCCACGGAATGTTTGGGACTGAGCTACAGCGCTAGGCGTTAACATTGTCGCTTATGGGAAATTAATGGGGGTCTGAGGCCATGCGAGTCTGAGACTTTACATGTACGTGGAGATGCTCGGGTACAAGAGAATATGGTCGTGAGATGTGCGAGATTGCTACCATTTATGGATTTACATGAACAGAATAAAACCCTGATTGAGGTGAATTTACAAGAGGCTGTATTTCATCGTTTACGTGTGACCATTTGCCAGCTATCACACTGTCGTCGCACTGCTCTGGTTTTACTCTTTGTGCTGTAAGTCTATCACACTGTCGTCGCTGCTCTGGTTTTACTCTCTGTGCTGTACGTCTTTAATTACATTGTACAAGAGTACGTCATTGTTAGATGTAAGCGAACAAAGCGATGCGTGTGCTTACATGATGCCACAGTGGGGAAATGTGCGCGTGAAAGTGGACACAGCGGAGAAATGTCCGCGGACAAGTGGACACAGCGGGGAAATGTCCGCGGACAAGTGGACACAGCGGGGAAATGTCCGCGGACAAGTGGACACAGTGGGGAAATGAGCGGGTACTAGAGAACACCGTCCTGATGTATCCAGGTACAAGAACACATCTTCCTGATGTGTGAGTGTACAAGAGGACACTATCGTGAAACGTGCGTGTACACGTGACCCTTCCGGCCCCGATAACACAGTTGGTAGAGCTTCGGGGGCAGTAGATCTAGGGTTAACCCTGGGTCAAGTGGACACAGTAGGGAAATGCGCGGGTACGAGTGGATACAGGGGGAAAAGTCTGCGGACAAGTGGACACAGCGGCGAAATGTCCGCGGACAAGTGGACACAGCGGGGACATGTCCGCGGACAAGTGGACACAGCGCGGAAATGTCCGCGGACAAGTGGACACAGCGCGGAAATGTCCGCGGACAAGTGGACACAGCGGGGAAATGTCCGCGGACAAGTGGACACAGCGGGGAAATGTCCGCGGACAAGTGGACACAGCGGGGAAATCTCCGCGGACAAGTGGACACAGCGCGGAAATGTCCGCGGACAAGTGGACACAGAGGGGAAATGCGCGGGTACTAGAGAACACCGTCCTGATGGACGCTATCGTGAAACGTGCGTGTACACGTGACCCTTCCGGCCCCGATAACACAGTTGGTAGAGCTTCGGGGGCAGTAGATCTAGGGTTAACCCTGGGTCGGGCCACACCTAAGGCCTTAAAGAACAGGAAGTTGTAACGTCCTCGCTTGGCGGTCAGCATAAAGGGGATAGTGCAACCACTGGATGACTCGTATCAGTATAATGGCTCGGGCGTGGCAACTTACTTGCCTTCGGTAAGTTGTCTCAGTGAAGCAGCACTAGATGAAAGAGCGCTCCTGCAACAAGGAGGCGCATAACATACTCTCTATGGACCCCTTCGTCATCATATAACTGAAAAATTGTCATCATATAACTGAAAAAAAGCATGATGTTAAATATAAGCGTCAAGTCCGACGTAGGCCGTGAAGGGCGTTCCAAGTCGATAATGGCAAGATCCATTTCCAAAACAATGTTTAACACTAACTCCCAAAGACAAAGGTATGTAAGAAATTATACAAATAAGAAATAAAGCCGGTAACACACAAGAGAGAAGCGGTCATCAGTTTTCAATGATGCCGGGCAGACAATGAATATTCCTGGCATAAATTCTATATCAAAGTTCAAATTCGTAGTCCGTGAATGAGTTCCATGTCAAATAACAAGTATCTCAGTCGCGCTTTAATTGCAACTGTTCATAAAGGCATCATGCTGATGTAAATAGCATGGCTACCTTTACGGCCCCTAGCCCCAGGTTAAGCGGTATTAGATACAGTTTGAAAATGACGAGTGTTACAGATCCTAACCGAACAGATTGTGTTTTAAAAGTAACAGACGATTACGTCTTTCCCGTTAATATGTAAAAATCTCATGCTACAAGAGGCGCCATCTATGATGTTACACATGACATACAAGATAGACGGTTACACTGGGCAACCAGCACCATCTCTGTTGTTAAATACCATGTACGCGATAGATATGTACATAGGGATAACAGCGCCGTCTATGTGGTTGATCACAATGTAGGTCTCCAGAGATTCTGAACGCTCTATCCATACCTGCCAACGAGAGTGTTATACTCATTGTAAAATTTGAGAAACTTAGAATGAAGGCGTTTGATGGAGTATCCTTGACAAACTAGTTTTTGAACTAGCAACTTGTGACGCAGATTAAAGTCATGCCAATTGATGCAAGATCTGACAAATGCTACAAGGCGAGATATGTATACGCCATATGCAGGACCCTTTGGTATATTGCTATCTAAATAAGGATAATTTACAATATCAAAATTGAAATTATCCCTTTTGTCGTAAAGGCGGCGTGAAAGACCTTGTTCGTCTTTGTACAGATATAGATCCAAATAAGATGTACCATCAGGACTATCTGTTGTCTCCTTTAAATCCAATGAAGGCGGATAGATTTCCTTCACCGCTTCAGCAATATGGGGATTATTTAACGCCAGTAGATCATCAGTATACCGTTTGGTAAATGAAAAGGATCGAGCTTTAAAGATATTACTTTAAAGTAATTTCTGCATATAGTCGTATTCATATGAAAACAGGTATAGGTCTGCCAAAAGAGGCGCACAATTGGTACCCATTGGAATACCTATGCACTGTTGGTAAATAGTATCTCCGAATTTCACATAGATGTTATTAATGAGAAATTCAAGGAATTCAATAAATAATGTAACATCCCATGAGTGGTAACCTTTATATGGAGTAGAACTAAAGAAAGCCTTATTGCTTCTGACGTTAATGTAACGGTGACCTGTTTTAGTAAATACCGAGACAATTAACGACGATATTCTTTCAATAAGATCTTTGTGAGGAATCGTAGTATAGAGAGTAGAGAAATCTCATGTGGATACGTCTTTGTACGGTATATGCATATGAGCATCGAGTTCTCCTGCAAGACGTTTGGGGTTGTTAAGAATCCACATGCAGTTGACACCTGAATATTTTGTTATGGCACAATACTTATTCCAAAATGACTTTACTTCTTGTAACGCTCTCGTGAGTAGGGTTGACAAGAGTTTGGCGGTACAGCTTCTTGAAACTGCAATAAATCGAGCCATGTATGGGGATTTATGCATTTTAGGAATCCAGTAAAGTTGTGGTATTTCTGTGTGATGGGTAGGTATATTTATGCGGCTTTCTTTAAGAAAAGTTTTGTGTTTGTTAAATAGTTCCTCCAGAGTACATGTAGTAGCAGAATACGTCGATGTTGTTGAAGATGCACATAGCTCTTGAACAAGAATTTGATTGTAATAATTCTTGCAAATAAAGATGACATTATTAGGAGCCTTGTCTGCTACAGTGATGACAAATTTACTATGAAGGTCAGCGAGTGTTTCCTGCACAGTGGGATCCTTCAGAACCTGTTTAACTTTAGGTAGAGCATCAATGTCTAGACGGTGTACAGTTAAACTAACTTTCTTTTTGACAATCTCAAGCCAATCGTTAAGTACCGAAGAATCCACTTTCTCCCGTTTTGACCATTTTTTAACATACTCAAGTGCCGAGATGATATTTTTTTGTTTGATCGAATGTTGACATTACTCTTTTCTCTATACTTAGGACCCCTCATAAAGAGATTCCTTAGACCATGATTCTTAATAATATTAAGGTCACCAGTCAAGACATGTTTGCATTTGTTGTAGGTAAAAACTGAGGATTCACAATCACAGTTATAGCCGCCAGAAGTATACGTCATCAAATCGAACTCCTTGATGGCCTGGGAATAATTGAAAATTTTGGAATCGATAGGCTTTGTATACTCATAGGATATGCAAGGTGGCTCTTGGATATTGAAATAATTAGGCACAGCACTACGAGCATCAGGTTCATTAAAGATGCGTGGTAGGTTAATTAACTCAAGGCCACTCTCTAAATACTTTATCTTCAGAAAGAGCCGATCGTGTTGAGTTTCAATTGCAGTTACAGGGCGATACAATCGAAAATACGATATGTCTTGATACAGACGTACAAGGTGAGGTGGAACATTAAAATTGTGTATGTTATTGGATACGTCTTGAACGACCTGTTTTAGCAAGTTCAATGGCAGTGTATATAATACTGTGCGTAGAGCATGCATGCTATTGGTGTCATACGACAATCCGACTAAATAGCTAACGGTAACGTGTTTGTGAATCATGTTTCTGTTGAACTTTCTCCTACCATGACTGCGAGGCCTACGTTTATGGTATTTGAATAAATTTGTTACGATGGAGTCATATGGTTGGCTAGATGTTACATTGCTGATTCCCATAACGTTATCACTCAACCCATATGGAAAGACTGAACCAATCTCTAGCATCCAGAAAAGCTCAGGGTCACGGATTTTACGTTCAAATTCGACATCAGTCTCATTTGTTGATGGATAAACCTATTCTATTATTTGAATGCTGAAATGGTCCCAGTCATGGTCGGAGGCAGAGAAATGCTTATATCCTGTTAGTTTAATAGAATCTTTATGATGAATTAATAAAATATATGTGTTATATTTAGCAGAATTATCTGTTACAGTAGTAGAATACATTCTCACATCACTCAGATGACAGTCTGTGGAAATTAAAAGATTTATTTTTTTTAGTGTTTCTACATCGTTAGAAAACATGTTGCAGCGAATCACCCGCATGTACCTTGAAGCGGAAGCCATCTACTTACTAGATTATCATTTAATTCATTTATTTATTCTGACTGGTGTTTTATGCTGTATTCTAGAATATTTCACTTATACAACGGCGGCCAACGACGGAAACCCACGACCATCCGATTATCATTTAACGCTATGCTCGAGAACTTTTACGTCTTATGGGTCAGTTTTATGGGTAGAAGATACCGGCATAAACTGGTACCTTTACTGACGAATTTTCCCCACACCTTGGTCAAGCTCGGCGACAATCGGTCTTTATCGATGTGCAAAAACGGCCAGAGGAGCGTCGCCTCTCTCTTATTGTCACCCAGACCCAACGAACAATGTGAGCGGGATATACTATATTACTATGGGACTAATCAATGCTGACAGGCCAGTAAAATTTTATTTATTTATTTGATTGGTGTTTTACGCCATACTCAAGAATATTTCACTTATACGACGGCGGCCAGCATTATGGTAGGAGGAAACCGGACAGAGCCCGGGGGAACTCACGACCATCTGCAGGTTGCTGAAGGACCTTCCCACGTACGGCTGGAGAGGAAACCATCACGAGTTGCAGTACAATTCTACAGAAAAGAAAACAAAGTGGTGACCTGGAAATATTGAATAGCTCTTTACACCGAATCGCTCATATGTTTAAGGCCGTGGGTCGCTGCAACTACTTACATATACCAGGCCTCTGGCCAATGAAGTGTGGCGTTGCGGCTTCAGGTCAATAGGTTGGTCTGTTATCTAGCGTTGGTTTACTCCTGCCACTCGGGTTTATTCCACTGATAACGCTGACCGCCGTCATATAAGTGAAAAATTCCTGAGGACGGTGTTGATCACCAGTAAATCAATCAGTTGGAAGTTAGTGATCAGCTTGAAATTAATTCAGTGAGAACAACGCAATGTTATTCTCTTGTAACATGTAAAACTTATGGGCGGATTGGGTTGGTTTCCGAACGTGGCCTTAGGGCTCGCGTACTCGACGAGTGAGCGAGTGCTTAGGGTTAAGCGTCGTACTTTACAACTGTCCAGTCATATGACGACGAAGGAGCCCTAGGGAGTGCATGTAATGTGCCTCCTTGTTGCAGTACGGATTTCTACTGCTCTCTTATCTAGCGGCGCTTCACTGAGACGACTTACCGACGGCAAGTAAGCCGTCCCGCCCGAGCCATTATACTGATACGGGTTGTACCGTCCCCTTAATGCAAATCGCCAAGTCTTTTATGGTCTAAATGTGTGACCCAACCAAGGATTGACCGTGGAACTACTGCTCCCGAAGTGGACGCTCTACTAGCGTACTCAATGAATTTCACTATTCATCTCAAAGACGTTTCCAAGACATATGCAAATCGGACCCACGAACTCACAGAAAAGGTGATCACTATATATTTAGGGATTTTTCAGGAGGTAGGTTGGAAGGATAAAAGCTGCGAAGCACCCCACCATCCTCCGCCTAAAAAAAAATAACATCATCTCTCTTTCCGTACAGCTGCTCACGGCAGCTGAACATCTCCGCCTTCTCGTAAAGCTGCTTAACGTAGCTGAACAGAAGAACAGACAACAATACGTTAATTAAATCAGTTGTTTAATTGCAAAAATACGATGCTGATCTAGAATAGATACCTGTACCTATACCATGTCAACTGTTAGCTTACATGTTGACAAATTCTCCAACAGAAAGTTTACACTTTTTAATGAAAAAATCGTGAGATTTTATAAGTCAAATGAAAAGCCATAATTTTTCTAAAATTTGGAAGATTGACAAAACAAGCAGATGAACGCCGAGACAAAGGAGAACGTGGCCTACATACACACTATGCTCCTGAATTTTTCATCATGCCAAGAGAAGAAGTCACACACGAGAAAAGTCTAAAACAAATCTTTTCAAAATAGAACTTTAGATAGTAGCTGATTTACCGGCTGTTATCTGACCATAGTTGTGTATTTAGTTATTTGATAAGTGTTTTATTCGGTGTACAAGAATATTTCACTTATATACGACAACGGTCATTATTATTGTGGGATAAAAACCCTGCACAACCCCAGAGAAAATCCCACGACCACCCACAGGCTGCTGCCAGACCATACCACACACGTCCAGGGAGTAAACCAGCATGAGCTGGACTTGAATTCACAGGGATCGCAGTTGTGAGATGTTCACAGGTCGTCGTGCTGCGCTACGCTAGCGCGCTGATCATTCGGTTTCGCGCATTCCCTTATTTATAGTAAAGGAGGTATAAGTACATGTAGAGTTATAAGTATTAACATTAACCCATTACCTGTTATCCAGCCAACATATTTACATACACACTCAAAATTAAGCTGTTTAAACTGAGAGAATTCTACATTGTCCAAGTGATGGTAGAACATATGTTACAGTGAATACTTGCTCCGTTAGTTAACAGAATTGTTTTCTCAGTATACTAAGGTGTCCATAAGATATAATGTTATAGTAACGTAATACATTCTAGCATCACTAAAACGTAGAATTACATGTACCTTCAGTTCAACAGAATAGTTTTCAGGTTGTACATGTGGGCGTTGTATGGTTACACAGGGCGTCACTGCTACGCAGGGCCACACGGCTACACAAACCTATATTAAACCTACTTAATTGAATGCTTTATTTACAGAGGATTGCCCAAAGCCAGTGTCCACGAGGGGTTTTCCTCAATAAGATTTTTTACATTTAATTACATTTGAAAATGGTGTTTTGAAAATATTATCTGCTAACTTACAATTATATAGTAATAAAATAGAATGAAGTGAAAACCTATATCCACAGCTTTGAAAGTACCATATATTTTTTTATCCAATGCGAGTATTTTATATTCTGACCTTACAGCCATCTAAAACCTACATATACGACGTCACATTTATATTTGGCACAGTCGTCCGACCGCTATGTATACCTAATATATATAACAAGGTACATAACTTCAGAGCCTAGGACAGAAGATCCATCCTCACATAACTGGACACAAAACATGGAAAAATAGTCCAATCTCACCCAAACGACTAAAACTTAATGAGTCAGCTTTCAAACGAACGTTGTTTGGTTGAGATTGGACTATTTTTCCGGGTTTTATGAGTAGTTATAAAAGTTAAAAGTCGTGTCTTCTGTTCCAGGCATTGGTACCTTGGTTTATATATTAGGTATAAACAGCGTTCGGACGATTCTGCCAACTATGGCCAGATTTAGCATATTTCTCCTTATTCTCAACTTGAATTTGATTAACTTTTTTCAGCCAGATTTGTACTCGGGACTGAGATGCCATTTCTAACAGAAATTCTCTGAAGACTAACAAAATGTAGCAAATATCAAGTATTACAGACCAAAAATGAAAATAATATTGTACATACAGACAATAAAATCTAGGGCCAGATGCATTCAATTTATTTATTTGATTGGTGTTTTACGCCGTACTCAAGAATATTTCACTTTCAAGACGGCGGCCAGCATTATGGTGAGAGGACACCCACGACCATAAGCAGGTTGTTGGCAGACCTTCCCACGTACGGCCGATGAGGAAGCCAGCATGAGCTGGACTTGAACTCACAGCGACCACATTGTTGAGAGTCTCCTGGGTCACTGCGCTGCGCTGACGCGCTAACCAGCTGAGCTGTTACCATTCGAGATATTTCACTTATGCCGGTCAGTAACACTTAAATGACCCTTCTTGCTGGATTACAACTCAAACATAACAACAATGCATATAACAATCTGTGTTAAGTCAAATACGGCAATATTACATTTGATATTTTAATTCGGTATGACCAGATATTGGAAGAGCAATATCCCTTCAAGAAACAGCCGTCATCTCAAATCACACAGAAAAAAAGTTCGATAACTCTCACTCACCAATGGCAACAGTAACCACACTGAATTGTTTGCCCTTTGACAACTTAGAAGCTGCATGTAACCAAATAACTTTTTTCCCGATGCGATTCACTGATTAAACACGCTTTTATTCAATCGCTACGTGCAGGTGGAAAAACTGAAGCTGATGGAACACCTTAAATTTTCCAAGTATTAGAGCGCAGTAGTGTGGTATTTTCCTCCAGCCGCCAGAGCCATACATGTACCGGCGGCCAACCTCGCGTCTATGTCTGACATATTGACACACCAAGTCGAAACCCATGACAGAAAACATATCAACATTTCTTGTTTCGCCGGGTTTTGTTGATAAACTGTAAGCTGTATCTGAGGCAGTATTATGAATAAAACAGGCCTCAAGTATCACTGCTCTGTGCAAAACCACAAGTGGCATGAGAGACTGCTGAGGTCTTTTTCCTTCACTGTAAGCTGTGCTAATGCATGTACATATATATATATATGGTCAGTACAACCCACTGTAATTAACCAAAAAACACATTCCTTATTTATCCTTAAATGTTAATTAAAATCTCAATCAGGATAGAGTACGACAATGTACAAACTTTTCCGAGGAATTTGTTAACCGGTGGATTTTACTTATTTATTTGATTGATGTTTAACGCCATGCTCAAGAATATTTCACTTATATAACGGCAGCCAGCATAATGGTGGGAGGAACCTGGCACAGCCATACTGCTCATACAGGTTCTATTACAACCTTTATCATTCTCTCCCCTACTTACTGGCATCAACAGCAAAAGAGTTTAACTCTAAAATGATCAAGGTATCATAAGTGGGCCTATATGCGTATATATCTCAATGCTAATACACAAATGTCACTGCCACCACAGTGTCAACTACGAAACTGTGGCTGGGTATTTACAGATCTACGAAACTGTGGCTTGATATGTACATAATGATCAATCCCACTATCAATGTCTTTTATTTATTTTCGACCAACATCATTGTGGGTCGAAAACAGGCAGAGCAACGAAGGAAACCCACGACCATCCCCAGGTTGCTGACAGGCCTTCCCATATACGACCTGACAGGAAGCTAGCAAGACCAACTGGACTTACAGAGATCACACTGGTGACAGGCTCCAGTCATTATGCTGGGTTAGCGCTTTAAACCCCATCTCCCACGAGGAATCTCTTTTGGGTACATGAAGGACAAGTACCACTAAAATCTGCCAACTTCAAACTGGCTATCCGGCTGAAGTGAAAAATCACCTCACTGTAGCCTATCTTGTGTTAGCACCTGGCTCACTATCATCTGCAGACCGCTGCAAAATCTCAAACAAGCTTAATACTCAACGCACACATATATTGAACATTTCCACACAAGAGCAGAAAATTAGCACCATATCTTTCTTGCATTTATGTCCTAAGATGTGTACCTATGAACAAGAAGTCTGAAAGTGTGTAAGAAGTCAAGAAGTGTTCGAGTATGTCAGAAAGCACATAACAAGGAATACAGTGTGTGAAAAGTCATGAGGTGTTTGAGAAGATAGAAGTGTGTAAAAAGTCTGAAAGTGTGTAAGAAGTCCAAAAGTGTGTAAGAAGTCAGAAAGTACATAAGAAGTCAGAAAGTGTTCAGGTATGTCAGAAACTGTGTAACAGGGAATAAAGTGTGTGAAAAGTCATGAAGTGTTTGGGAAGTCAGAAATTGTGTGAGAAGATAGAAGAGTGTAACAAAAATAAGAAAGTGTAAAAAAAGTCAGAATTCATTAAAAGTCAAAAAATGTGTAAGAAGTATGAATGCGTGTTCAGACACAGTTATGCAGTGTTAAAAAATAGAAGTCAAAGAGTGTTAGAGAGAAGGCAGAAAGTGTGCGAGTGAACAGTCTGAAAATGTTTGTTGTACCATTTTTGTTTTTAAGGATTATTCTTTCTGTGTCTAACTTGTATTGTGTTATTAGTCATGTACATTAACACAATGTGTTGGAAGCGAAAGGTTAAAACACTTTGTGGTCTGTGAAGTTACACGTTACATACTGTCCGTCACAGAGAGAAAAGTAACACTTGTGAAGGAAAGTAAATTACTGCTAAAATGAGACAAAAATAATTTTAGATTTTGAAGAAAAGCAGAGCACTATGCTTTGAGCACAGATGTAAATGCATTTTCTGACATTCCTTTATAAGAATGCAATATCACATTATCTACATTATCAATTAATGTAGATTAAAATGTCAAAAGAATCTTGAACTCCAAGATGTACATATTTGCTGAATATGAACCACAAGATGAACTTGTGATGAGCTTGAACCAGCTGAACATGTGTTGAACTTGAACAAGCTGAACTTGAACAAGGTGAATACGTGTTGAACTTGGACAAGCTAAACATGTGTTGAACTTGAACAAGCTGAACATGTATTGAACAAGCTGAACTTGTGTTGAACAAGCTGAAGATGTGTTGAACCAGAATAAGCTGAAGATATGTTGAACTTCAACAAGCTGAACATGTATTGAACAAGCTGAACTTGTGTTGAACTTGAACAAGCTGAACATGTATTGAACAAGTTGAACATGTGTTGAGCTTGAACAAGTTGAACATGTGTTGAACTTCAACAAGCAGAACATGTGCTGAATTTGAACAAGCTGAACATGTATTGAACAATCTGAACATGTGTTGAACTTGAAGAAGCTGAACATGTGTTGAACATGAAGTAAGCTGAACATGTGTTGAACTTCAACAAGGTAGACACATGTTGAACAAACTGAACTTGTGTTGAACTTGGACAAGCTGAACTTGTGTTGAACTCGAACAAGCTGAACATGTGTTGAACAAGCTGAACTTGAACAAGCTGAACATGTGTTGAACTTGAACAAGCTGACCATGTGTTGAACTTGAACAAGCTGACCATGTGTTGAACTTGAACAAGCTGAACATGTGTTGAACTTGAACAACCAGAACATGTGTTGAGCTTGAACAAGCTGAACATGTGTTGAACTTGAACAAGCTGAACATGTGTTGAACAAACTGAACTTGTGTTGAACTTGGACAAGCTGAACTTGTGTTGAACTCGAACAAGCTGAACATGTGTTGAACTTGAACAAGCTGAACATATTAAAGCATATCAAACAAGCAAAACTACACGAAAAATTTTTATACATATTAAAATGTGTATGTCAACAAATAACAATACTCCAATCAGTCATTATGCCATAGCCTTAATATTACAACCCTACACAAGCATCAGTCTTATGTTACTGGTGTGACTCTTAACTCAGAGACAGAAATACACAGGACATCACCTTACATGTAGGTCCACTTGTACACACATGTGAATACATGAATACACACATGTGAATACATGAATACACACATGTGAATACAGAATATCATGACACATGCCTTGTGTGAAAAACAAAAAACTGCTCAGGGTCAGAATTTCAGGTTTTCACCACAACATCAACATCACTCACCTAAAAAAAATTCTTAACAGGGAAAAATTCTCAACAAAAAAAATTTAAAAAAATAAAATTTTTTTTTTTAAAAATGCTACTGGAGATTCACGTTCACGCAGTTCCCTTGGCGGTTTTTAGTGCTGATGCAGAGCGCTCCCTCAGGTTGTCGAGCAGTGGTTGTTGTTCTGCGAAGAAGTCTTTGGTCTGTGCACACACCTGGTTGACACACATAGGACATCTGAGGGACAGCTGGTTAGGACAGGCCACATTAGTGTCCAGGTGAGTCTTGACAATGTCGGCCAGAGCCTGACAAGCAAAGCATATCAAATACAGTACTTCACTTAAAACATGGCTACGTGCACAGATATACTTTTCCAGATTTCCTTACTGGTCCATTAGCTGTAGAATGGGCTGTTGAGGTTTGTTTGGAAGGTAGACAGGTAGGATTGTAATATTGTTGGAAAGAGAAGTACAAAAAAAAAAATTAAGGTTCTGCACCAACAATAACACTTTGATCTTTATTTGCCTTTTTGGGCAAAAAATCTGTTTTTTTGGATGAATAGAATATGTATACATGCAAGATTCATAGCAGACTGATTGACTGTCACAAGTGTAACAGGGCAGTCAGAGATGTCACAAGTGTAACAGGGCAGTCAGAGATGTCACAAGTGTAACAAGGCAGTCAGAGATGTCACAAGTGTAACAGGGCATTCAAAGATGTCACAAGTGTAACAGGGCAGTCAGAGATGTCACAAGTGTAACAGGGCATTCAGAGATGTCACAAGTGTAACAGGGCAGTCAGAGATGTCACAAGTGTAACAAGGCATTCAGAGATGTCACAAGTGCAACAAGGCATTCAGAGATGTCACAAGTGTAACAGGGCAACCAGAGATGTCACAAGTGTAACAGGGCAACCAGAGATGTCACAAGTAACAAGGCATTCAGAGATGTCACAAGTGCAACAAGGCATTCAGAGATGTCACAAGTGTAACAAGGCATTCACAGATGTCACAAGTGTAACAAGGCATTCACAGATGTCACAAGTGTAAGCAAAATAAAGTAGAATGATTGACACGGTCATACGCAGGTATCATTCTCTAACAAGTTAGCGCTAAGATCTGACAGTAAATCAACAAGAAGAGCCAAAATTATTATACTGTCATAACTATGTTTATCATATGCACAGGGATTGCAGAGCAGCCACTTTGTATGGAGTTATAAATCATTGTGGTGGTAAAAGACACAGTTGAGAAATTTGAGCACAAATTTAGAAGTCTTTGATATGTAACTCCCAAACTGCATTTGGCAATGCATGTCCTACGGTGACAACTGCAACCCTGTGAATGGCCGAGGGAATGTTGAACAATGTGGTAAATATACTACCTTGGTTTTGATCTGAAAATCGCTACCAATGATTGGCTATCTGTGTGCTCTGGGAGACCTCTGCAACCCTATGATTGGCCACAAACTGGACACTGCCATCGATACAGACAGCATTTCATCCCCCTCTCACAATGCCTCTCCTTATTTCTTAAGGGTTACAATAAGGCTGATTGTTTGCCATTGCACACCCTGTACTCAACACTGTTTCACAAATGTGACAGAAATGAGTTTCATGCGTGGAATATTAAACTGATAATGAGTAACATTCTCAAATGAGATCCACAGATCTTCACCTGCCCGGTCACCCAGGTACATCGAGTCTGAGATTGCCCTGATGTTTATAGGTCTGGCAAAGTTTGGCTCGGCCAAGGGTGGCCCCAAACCAAAATCAAAGTGTGCACCATTTAAAAAGCCTGCTGGGTGGAAGATCTGTTTCACTATCAAAGTGCATGCACCTGTATGTGTTCTCACCTTAATTAATTAGTTAATTAATTACCTTAATGAAAGTTTGACTTCCATTCAGTGATGCTGCTCTTCTTATGTTCTTCACTCCAACCTAAAAAAAATAAAAGTCAGAAATGTTGACCGACTCTGTGAACCTATGTTAATAACAATCTAAGTATTACTTTAATATTTATGATATCTGTAGAGCCGACAACAACAATAACACTCGGGCTGAATCACATACACCTGGGATTCAGATAATCTATCTTAATATAGCCAGCATACATATACAAGTAACAGTAATAGTTAACTTTGGTTTTATACTACCCATGGCTGTGCAGTGCAGGCATTCGCTTTCTACAACAGACCATTCAACACTTTGCGTTCAATTCTACAACAGCATTGACCATTCACCATTCCGAAACAAAATAATCAGTATGTACTTATTTATTTGACTTGTGTTTTACGCCGTATTCAAGAATATTTCACTTATACAATGGCAACCAGCATTGTGGTGGGAGGAAACCGGGCAGAGCCCGGGGGAAACCCATGACAATCCGCAGATTGCTGTCGGACCTTCCCACGTTCGGCCGGAGAGGAAGCTAGCATGAGCTGGACTTGAACTCACAGCGACCGCATTGGTGAGAGGCCGCTGGGTCATTACGACGCGCTAGCGCGCTAACTATCTAAGCCATGGAGACCCCCAAAATAATTAGTAACAACAGGTCTCCCCATTTAATATACCAGACACTCCAGATTCTACAAATGAATAAATGCTTGAGTGGGGCGTTGAACATTTATCAAGTAAATGAAAGTGACTGACAAACAAAAACATACATGTGTACATACATGTATGTAGGAACAACAAATCTGAAGTCAACTTTTCAGTTATTTCGAAAGTGCACAGCGCCGCTTACCTCTGCGCCCAGATTCTGCGCATACTCCAAGTCCAGCTCAAACAGTGTCTCGATATGGTCGCTGGTGAAGGCAATTGGCACTAGGAGCAGGTTTTTCTTTCCTCGTGTCGCCAGACCTTTGATCGCTTCGTCTGTGTGGGGACTCAGCCATGGCAACGGGCCAACCTAAGACAAGGTCAAAACAAATCTACATGTACACCTGTTCACATAAATGTAATCAACACGCCAGCATTGCACCAAAGTACTGGCTGGTGTCATATAAATAAAATATTCTTCAGTGCTGCTTAAAACACCAATCAAATAAATACATAAATCATTCATTGATGTAGGATCCTGTTCAGGTTCACAGGTGGAGGAAACCAGAGCATCAACAATGTCACCCAGCAACACCCCTTGTCATTCTCATGAATCGACTAGCATATCCTCATGAGCCAGACTGGCTAATATGGGTAAAGAACAATCTCCGTTGTTAACATCACCACCACAGCTAGACAAGATTGATCTTCCAAGCACGTGAGACTCATTGATGGGTTTACATGTAGGTTATAACATCAACACTAATGTCCCCCCATGGAGCTAAAATTAATTTGTTTTATCTCCTTATTTGATTGGTGTTTTATGCCGTACTCAAGAATATTTCACTTTATTTACGACGGCCAGCATTATGTTGGGAGGAAACTAGACAGACAGAAGAAAACCCATGACTAATCAACACGACGGCCAGCATTATGTTGGGAGGAAACCAAACAGAGCCAGAAGGAAACCCATGATTGTAATCAACACGACGGCCAGCATTATGTTGGGAGGAAACTAGACAGACAGAAGAAAACCCATGACTAATCAACACGACGGCCAGCATTATGTTGGGAGGAAACCAAACAGAGCCAGAAGGAAACCCATGATTGTAATCAACACGACGGCCAGCATTATGTCGGGAGGAAACCAGACAGAGACAGAAGGAAACCCATGACTGTAATCAACACGACGGCCAGTATTATGTTGGGAGGAAACCAAACAGAGACGGGAGGAAACCAAACAGAGACAGAAGGAAACCCATGATTGTAATCAACACGACGGCCAGCATTATGTTGGGAGGAAACCAGACAGAGACAGAAGGAAACCCATGAGTGTAATCAACACGACGGCCAGTATTATGTTGGGAGGAAACCAGACAGAGACAGAAGGAAACCCATGATTGTAATCAACATGACGGCCAGTATTATGTTGGGAGGAAACCAGACAGAGACAGAAGCAAACCAATGACTGTAATCAACATAACAGTCAGTATTATGTTAGGAGGAAACCAATGAATGAATCAACACGGCGTCCAGAATTATGTTGTTGGGGGACCTTCCCACATACGACCAGAGAAGACGCCAGCATGAGCGACTGCATTAGTGAGTTCATTATGCTGCACTAGCGCGCTCACCAACTGAGCCCAGAAAACAGAATTACCCCCTGACAACAGGCATCAAGGTAACCACCTGGAGTTCAATACCGAAGTAATCACTAATCAGGTAAACTGCCGCCAAGTCCCGTTGTCCCATTCCTCAACCTACCTTAGACTGCCAGACAAGTCGATAGGGGTGGCTGTGTCCCAGCTTTTCCATTACCCTGTTGACCGTGGCTCCCACTTCATAAGGGTACGGGTCACCCCGATTTACAACCTGGAGACAGAGCATAATATCTAAACAAAGAGAGTTCTAATCACACGGCTGTTTATTAATTACTTGTACGCCATTTGATATTAATGATCATTACTGTGATTCTTTACACTTTTCGCATGTTTGTGTGATGTTTCGCATGTATTCAAGCAAATTCTGATTGCTTTATTCTCTGAAGACTGATAAAATTATACTGTTTGTGAAGCCCTGAAATTGGCCAATCCAACCAATGTAGATTTGTCTTCAAACCAAAATTTAACACATACATAAATTACACTGACAGTTATTCCTTCATACATGTATGTGAAAAGTTTGAGAAATTAAGGAATAAGTCAATGGTTAAAAAACAAGAATAATGCAAATATAAAAAACTGCTATTACATGTTTACATGTCCAGATAGCTGCTGGAACACGTCTGTACATGTTCATGTAATGCTGCTGGAACACGTCTATACATGTTCATGTAAAGCTGCTGGAACATGTCATTACGTGTTCATGTAAAGCCGATGGAACATGTCATTACATGCTCATGTAAAGGCACTGGAACAGGTTATTACATGTTCAAGTAAAGTCACTGAAACACATTATTACATGTTCATGTAAAGCTGCTGGAACACGTCATTACATGTTCATGTAAAGCCGCTGGAGCACGTCATTACATGTTCATGTAAAGCCGTTGGAACAGGTTATTGCATGTTCATGTAAAGCCGCTGGAACATGTCATTACATGTTCATCTAAATCCGCTGGAACAGGTTATTGCATGTTCATAAAAAGCCGCTGGAACATGCCATTACATGTTCATGTAAAGCCGCTGGAACAGGTTATTACATGTTCATGTAAAGCTGCTGGAACACGTCATTACATTTTGATGTAAAGCCGCTGGAACACGTCATTACATGTTCATGTAAAGCTGTTGAAACACATCATTACATGTTCATGTAAAGGCGCTGGAACATGTCATTACATGTTCATTTAAAGCCGCTGGAACATGGCATTACATGTTGATGTAAAGCCGCTGGAACACGTCATTACATGTGTTCATGTAAAGCCACTGGAACAGGTTATTACATGTTGATGTGAAGCCGCTGGAACACGTCATTACAAGTTCATGTAAAGATGCTGGAACATGTCATTACATATTCAATGTTCATGTAAAGCGGCTGGAACACGTTATTACATGTTTATGTAAAGCCACTGGAACAGGTTATTACATGTTCATGTAAAGCCACTGGAACAGGTTATTACATGTTCATGTAAAGCCACTGGAACAGGTTATTACATGTTCATGTAAAGCTGCTAGAACACGTTATTACATGTTCATGTAAAGCCGCTGGAACACGTTATTACATGTTCATGTAAAGCCACTGGAACAGGTTATTACATGTTCATGTAAAGCCACTGTCACACGTTATAACATGTTCATATAAAGGTGCTGGAACACGTCATTACATGTTGATGTAAAGCTGCTGGAGCACATAATTACATGTTCATGTAAAGGTGCTGGAGCATGTCATTACATGTTCACGTAAAGCCGATGGAAAACATCATTACATGTTCATGTAAAGCCGCTGGAACAGGTTATTACATGTTCATGTAAAACCACTGTAACACGTCAGTACATGTTCATGTAAAGCCGCTGGAACACGTTATTACATGTTCATATAAAACCACTGTAACAGGTCATTACATGTTCATGTAAAGCCGCTGGAACACGTCATTACATGTTCATGTAAAGCTGCTGGAACACGTCATTACATGTTCATGTAAAGCCACTGGAACAGGTTATAACATGTTCGTGCAAAGCTGTTGAAACACATCATTACATGTTCAAGTAAAGCTGCTGGAACAGATTATTACATGTTCATGTAAAGCCACTGTAACACGTTATAACATGTTCATGTAAAGCCGCTGGAGCACGTCATTACATGTTCATGTAAAGCTGCTGGAACATGTCATTACATGTTCATGTAAAGCCGCTGGAACACATCATTACATGTTCATTTAAAACCACTGTAACACGTCATTACATGTTCATGTAAAGCGGCTGGAACACGTTATTACATGTTTATGTAAAACCACTGTAACACGTCATTACATGTTCATGTAAAGCCACTGGAACACGTCATTACATGTTCATGTAAAGCTGCTGGAACAAGTCATTACATGTTCATGTAAAGCCACTGGAACAGGTTATAACATGTTCATGTACAGCTGCTGGTACATGTCATTACATGTTCATGTAAAGCTGCTGGAGCACGTCATTACATGTTCATGTAAAGCCGCTGGAGCACGTCATTACATGTTCATGTAAAGCCGCTGGAACAGGTTATTGCATGTTCATGTAAAGCCGCTGGAACATGTCATTACATGTTCATGTAAAGCCGCTGGAACAGGTTATTGCATGTTCATGTAAAGCCGCTGGAACACGTCATTACATGTTCATGTAAAGCCGCTGGAACAGGTTATTACATGTTCATGTAAAGCCGCTGGAACACATTATTACATGTTGATGTAAAGCTGCTGAACACATTATATGTTTATGTAACAATATTACATCATGCTATCTATACTAATAGCTAAAAAGAACCCATATTGTACATGTATAACATCATTTTTCGAGTAATTGCTTTTAGCCATTTTAAGTGAGAGAGTGCTTGGGGTTCAACGTCAAACTTAACAATTTTTCAGTCATGTGACGCTGAGGTGTCGTTAGAGTGCATGTTATATGCCTCCTTGTTGCAGGACCGATTTCCATCGTTCTTTTTTTCTAGTGCTGCTTCACTCAGACGGCTTACCAAAGGCAAGTATTAAAACCGCTGATACGGGTCAACCAGCACTTATGTTTAATAAGGAAATTACAGCTTCCTCTTTTAAGGTCTTAAGTGTGACGTGCCGTATGATTGAAACTAGATCTAATGCCACCAAAGTGGGCGCTCTACCAACTGAGCCACTGGGGCTGGTCAGCAATTTTGAAACTTTCATCTACCTGGTTTATCTGCAGATATTGAAGTGAACACTTTAACACTGACACTTAAGTACATGCACAACTATTTTACAGGTGTATACAACATTTTAACATATAAAGATACTGGCACGTGATAATGACATTAAAACCCATGTATTTCTGAGAAAACAAATATGACAGCATATCACTGCACCAGGCAGAAAACCACCCGTGTCTGCAGTAGCCCATCAGCCAATACCATCCCAGCTGAAGTACATACATTGTACAGTGCACTGAGAATGTTGTACAGCAACCCAGCAGAAGTACGTACATTGTACAGTACACTGAGAATGTTGTACAGTAACCCTGCAGAAGTACATACATTGTACAGTACACTGAGAATGTTGTACAACAACCCAGTAGAAGTACGTACATGGTACAGTGCACAGAAAATGTTGTACAGCAACCCAGCAGAAGTACGTACATTGTACAGTGCACTGAGAATGTTGTACAGCAACCCAGCAGAAGTACGTACATTGTACAGTACACTGAGAATGTTGTACAATAACCCAGCTGAAGTACGTACATGGTACAGTGCACAGAAAATGTTGTACAGCAACCCAGCAGAAGTACATACATTGTACATTGCAATGAGAATGTTGTACAGTAACCCTGCAGAAGTGCGTACATTGTACAGTGCACTGAGAATGTTGTACAGCAACCCAGCAGAAGTACATACATTGTACAGTACACTGAGAATGTTGTACAGTAACCCAGCAGAAGTACATACATTGTACAGTGCACTGAGAATGTTGTACAACAACCCAGTAGAAGTACGTACATGGTACAGTGCACAGAAAATGTTGTACAGCAACCCAGCAGAAGTACATACATTGTACATTGCAATGAGAATGTAGTACAGTAACCCAGCAGAAGTATGTACATTGTACAGTACACTGAGAATGTTGTACAGCAACCCAGCAGAAGTACGTACATTGTACAGTGCACAGAGAATGTTGTACAGTAACCCAGCAGAAGTGCACACATTGTACAGAGCACTGAGAATGTTGTACAGTAACCCTGCAGAAGTGCGTACATTGTACAGTACACTGAGAATGTTGTACAGCAACCCAGCAGAAGTACGTACATTGTACAGTGCACTGAGAATGTTGTACAGCAACCCAGCAGAAGTACATACATTGTACAGAGCACTGAAAATGTTGTACAGTAACCCAGTAGAAATACGTACATTGTACAGTGCACTGAAAATGTTGTACAGTAACCCAGCAGAAGTACGTACATTGTACAGTGCACTGAGAATGTTGTACAGCAACCCAGCCGAAGTACGTACATTGTACAGTACACTGAGAATGTTGTACAGCAACCCAGCAGAAGTACATACATTGTACCGTGCACAGAAAATGTGGTACAGCAACCCAGCAGAAGTACATACATTGTACAGTGCACAGAGAATGTTGTACAGTAACCCAGCAGAAGTGCACACATTGTACAGTGCACTGAGAATGTTGTACAGTAACCCTGCAGAAGTGCGTACATTGTACAGTACACTGAGAATGTTGTACAGCAACCCAGCAGAAGTACGTACATTGTACAGTGCACTGAGAATGTTGTACAGCAACCCAGCAGAAGTACATACATTGTACAGAGCACTGAAAATGTTGTACAGTAACCCAGTAGAAATATGTACATTGTACAGTGCACTGAAAATGTTGTACAGTAACCCAGCAGAAGTACGTACATTGTACAGTGCACTGAGAATGTTGTACAGCAACCCAGCCGAAGTACGTACATTGTACAGTACACTGAGAATGTTGTACAGCAACCCAGCAGAAGTACATACATTGTACCGTGCACAGAAAATGTGGTACAGCAACCCAGCAGAAGTACATACATTGTACAGTGCACTGAGAATGTTGTACAGCAACCCAGCAGAAGTACGTACATTGTACATTGCAATGAGAATGTTGTACAGCAACCCAGCAGAAGTACGTACACTGTACAGTGCACTGAGAATGTTGTACAGCAACCCAGCAGAAGTACGTACATTGTACAGTGCACTGAGAATGTTGTACAGCAACCCAGCAGAAGTACGTACATTGTACAGTGCACTGAGAATGTTGTACAGCAACCCAGCAGAAGTACGTACATTGTACAGTGCACAGAAAATGTTGTACAGTAACCCAGCAGAAGTATGTACATTGTACAGTACACTGAGAATGTTGTACAGCAACCCAGCAGAAGTACGTACACTGTACAGTGCACTGAGAATGTTGTACAGCAACCCGGCCGAAGTACGTACATTGTACAGTGCACTGAGAATGTTGTACAGTAACCCAGCAGAAGTACGTACATTGTACAGTGCACTGAGAATGTTGTACAGCAACCCAGCAGAAGTACGTACATTGTACAGTGCACAGAAAATGTTGTACAGTAACCCAGCAGAAGTACATACATTGTACATTGCACTGAGAATGTTGTACAGTAACCCAGCAGAAGTATGTACATTGTACAGTGCACTGAGAACGTTGTACAGAAACCCAGCAGAAGTATGTACATTGTACATTGCACTGAGAATGTTGTACAGCAACCCAGCAGAAGTACATACATTGTACAGTGCACTGAGAATGTTGTACAGCAACCCAACAGAAGTACATACATTGTACAGTGCACTGAGAATGTTGTACAGCAACCCAACAGAAGTACATACATTGTACAGTGCACTGAGAATGTTGTACAGTAACCCAGCAGAAGTATGTATATTGTACAGTGCACTGAGAATGTTGTACAGTAACCCAGCAGAAGTACGTAAACTATAGTGCACAGCTTAACATGAGCCCAAATTCAACGTTGTCAAACAAACATGTTGCTCAACTGGTGTATTCCAGTTGTTACGTGTGCACCAGTTCATTCCTATGCCCAAGAGAACCTGGGACCAAGTGTGTTACAACCATTTGTTGTAAGCTGAGTCACAGCTTCAGCTTTCGTGCATACCCAACTTTATAAAGCAGCTTTTATCCATACCAGATCTTCTCAGGGGGACTACTCACCTGTAAAGGCAGGGAATGGGCTGAGAAGAGAATGACAACATCATCACGGTCCTCTTCTGGGAACTTCTCTAACTCAGCCTGGATGTTTTCTGCAAATGCCTGAGGAAAGAATGGGTAATGTACACACACTTACTCATACTCCTTACAGCGCATGCTTTGCTCTCCACCTTTCACTTTACATCACAGCCACCAATAGACTAGCTTGATCTTTGGAGCCTGAGTGACACACACGAGCTTGTTTAGGTCTAGCCTTATAACTTGTCCTCATCACTGTGACCCCAGTGACCTTGGTCTTGTTCAACTTTTCTGTACAAAATATACTATTTGCGTTAGTGAGGTAAAATAAAAGAAAAAGAGGGGCAGATGCACTGTGAGGAGTATGACACTTGCTCTCTCCATGACAGGCCTTTCAAAACTATGTGGAGATTTATTTATTTATTTATTTGATTGGTGTTTTACGCCGTACTCAAGAATATTTCACTCATACGATGGCGGCCAGCATTATGGTGGGTGGAAACCAGGCAAAGCCCGGGGGAAACCCACGACCATCCGCAGGTTGATGGCAGACCTTCCCACTTACAGCCGGAGAGGAAGCCAGCATGAGCTGGACTTGAACTCACAGCGACCACATTGGTGAGAGACTCCTGTGTCATTACGCTGCGCTAGCGTGCTAACCAACTGAGCCACGGAGAATATGTGGAGATTGATTCTACAATTCTACAGTATATGAGTGGAGGAGTTGTACTGAGCTTTAGAATATTTCACTCGAGAAAGTGTGGTAGATGGACAAAAACTGCCCAGCTAGTTCCCTAGCTTTAACAGGAGAGTCACAACGTTTTGAGCTCTGATGAGAGAGTAAAACTGCACCAAATCTGTGTCGGTGATGAGTCTTCCTCCTTTTTTTTTTGGAGACTCATTTATTATGCTCTTTGCATATTTTGAAAACCCTGAACTTACACATTAAAGCCTGGGTGGGCCACCTGCTTGATTTCTGATATAAAATACTTTTCACAGAGAAACAAACTAACTGAATATTCACAGGAGGTCCTGGATCTTTGATGACCTTGACAGGCACACAGCCTACCTGTACTAAGCCTGGGTGGGTAGGCCACCTGTCAATCACACTCCAGATCATGTTACTGGGCACGCCTCGCTTGCTGTAGTGATGATAGATGGCATTCAGGCTACTGCCAGTTGTTGAACAGCTGTATTGTGGGTACTGCGTGAATGCTACCCCCCTTTCAATCCCATCACTACAACAAATTAATACATTGTCTCGTTCATCTAATTGGTGTAACAAAGTACAAATACATAAGAGGAAGATTCAATAGGTGTGTGCCTTCTTCTGACAGGGCGTGTCCATGCAGCCAAAGTGCTGCCGCCACCGAAGTATCACGAAGAAGACACCAGACATGACACTCCACCCAGTCACATTACACTGCCATCTGGCCAACCAGTCCTGTTTCCTTGCTTTAACCTCTCAGTGCTGAGCACCAAGCCAGGCAGCAAAAAAAGTACTAACTTTGAAGTCTTTGGGATCACATGACCTATTGATAGTGGATCTATTTATTTATTTATTTATTTGATTGGTGTTTTACGCCATACTCAAGAATATTTCAGTTATATGAGGGCAGCCAGCATTATGGTGGGAGAAAACCGGGCAGAGCCCTGGGGAAACCCATGACCATCCGCAGGTTCCTGGCAGACCTTCCCACGTACGGCCGGAGAGTATTGATAGTAGAGTAAGTCAGGGTAAAGGCATGGGGTTCCAACACTCTTGACCATTTAATATTTATTTGATTGGTGTTTTACGCTGTACTCAAGAATATTTCACTTATACGACGGCGGACAGCATTATGGTGGCAGAAAACCAGGCTCTACCCACAACCATCCACAGGTTGCTGGCAGACCTTCCCACTTCAGGCCAGAGAGGAAGCCAGCATGAGCTCACAGCAACCGCATTGGTGACAGGCTCCTGGGTCATTACGCTGCGCTAGCACGCCAACCAACTGAGCCACAGAGGCCATCAAATAACATGGTACCCAAAAGATTTTAATCAGCAACCAAACAAAAAGCTTGTGTTCAAGCTGTATCAACAAAACAGGGTGTCCAAATCAGACTTATGGACAAAAAAAAACAAGAGTCCAAAATCAGCTTCATCACTACGACAGAGTGTCCAAAATGACCTCTTTCCCCAAAACACCAGGTCCTGGTATACAGACACTGACCTGACCTATACTTGGCCTCTCTCACTCTGCTGAGCTTAACATGGGAGGGAGACAGTAGCTTGGATGGAGCTGATTGGCTAAGCCCTTACCTCTCCATCTGCTCAATCATGTCCTCAGTCAGTGGATCAGCATAACGGAATCCGATGTAATACTTGTGTGGCGCTGAAACAAGGCACAGAAAAGGCTTGAAAATGACCGTTCGTGTACGAAGCAACAGAGATTCAATGTATGCGATTTGAGGGTTCATAGTTCAAAGGCCTCACAACTATGTCTAAGCTGTAAAGCCCTATTGTCATTATACATATAGTTTTTGTACAGCTGTAAAAACAATGTTGCCTTCACGCAGTATACGTGAAATATTCTTCAGATGGACACTGATCATCAACCAAAAGATGTAAAAGTACACAGGTACATGTAAAAGACTGGCGACATGAAACTCCACAAAGACACCATTCAGAAAACAACATGACCACCTGTCCCAACAATGTGCCTGTATGCTGATTATGTAAGTGACAAACGGTATTAATCCCCTGTAGCGATCTTTGATAGGGTTAGCCAGAAAGTAATCAGCTCTGCCCCAATCCTTAACCAATGAAAACTGCATTCAGACTTCTAAACTCTTTGATCAGGGGGACCCCACCAGTTGCAGCAGGAATCTAGCTTCTGTCAACTGAGTCCTCAATTCATCAACCATGAAAACACCTCACAATCACTTTGGTCACTCACCTGTGGCAGGACTGATTTTATCCAGGATTTCTACCATTCCTTGACCTTGAAGTTCTGTCCATTTTTTGATGGGGGACCCTCCGCCGATCTTGCGGTACTGGTTCTGGATGCTTGGGGTTCTCCTTTTAGCAATCAAGGGGGCCAGCTTGCTGAAGACAGACAATAAAAAGCCATAAGGATATATACATGAAGTCTTCTAAAAATAGCTTTCATCATCTCAAAAGCAAACAGTCGTTTGTGCCAGGATACGTAGAAAAATAAACAAGAACCAAGTATTAAGAGAGAAAGCAATTATCATAAATTATGCAGAAATATATGGCCAGCTGAAAAAATCTGTGAAAGCTCTTGTCAAAAATTCTCTTGCCAAGTGTTGTTTTTTTTTTTAGACACTTTGCTTTTTCTTTGGTAGTGTGTCACATTTTGTATCAAACGAACACTAATGGTGTTAACACAGCTTTGACCTCCCACAGGTCCCCGGTGTGTTAAGGGAGGTGCCATACCTCTGTACAGGCAGCTGTATGAGGTCCCGGTCCATGAAGAGTCTCAGCAAGAAGTCATGAACCTCCTCTATAGTTTCTGGGCCGCCCAGGTTCAGCATCATGATCCCCGTCTTTGGCTTCCTACTCAAAGTATACACAGCACCTTAAATGTATACAGCATATTAGAGACAGTACCTTGTACATAGGACACTACAGGCAGCACCTTAATACACAGCACACCACAGGCAGCCTTTTATACACAGCACATTACAGACAGCACCTTATACACAGCACATTACAGACAGGACCTTTCACAAAGCACATTAGAAAGCACCTTATACACAGCACATTACTGGCAGCACCTTAATACACAGCACACCACAGGCAGCCTTTTATACACAGCCCATTAGAGACAGCACCTTATACACAGCACATTACAGACAGGACCTTTCACAAAGCACATTAGAAAGCACCTTATACACAGCACATTACTGGCAGCACTTGATAAACAGCACATTACAGGCAGTCTTTCATACACAGCACATTACAGACAGCACCTTATACACAGCACATTACAGACAGGATCTTTCACAAAGCACATTAGAAAGCACCTTATACACAGCACATTACTGGCAGCACCTGATAAACAGCACATTACAGGCAGCCTTTTATACACAGCACATTACAGACAGCACCTTATACACAGCACATTACAGACAGGACCTTTCACAAAGCACATTAGAAAGCACCTTATACTCAGCACATTACTGGCAGCACCTTATACACAGCACATTACAGACAACACCTTATACACAGCACACTACAGGCAGCACTTTATACACAGCACATTACTGGCAGCACCTTATACACAGCACACTACAGGCAGCACCTAATACACAGCAGAACAATTCCCCAACTGATCACCCTTCTGTACATACAGCTGGTGAAAAATTCCAGGAAATTCTAGGTCATTCACTTTGCAGTACCTTCTCTACAGACCATACTGTGATGGCCATAACATTTTTCACAGGAAAAACAAAAAATATAGTGTTAAATCAGATGTCGAACCAATTTAATGTCAACCAACATAATTAAGGCCCATGCACACATGTCCACTGCAGGCTTTTAACCTAATAAAACATGACACCCCATCCCGTCACATTATACTGACAGCGGGCCAACCAGTCCTGTTTCCTTGCTCTGATCTCTCAGTGCAGAGGGCCAAGCGACACCGCCGAGGTTTGATGCCAGATCTATAATGTACTAACTTTAAGGCAGACACTCTAATCATTAGGAGGTTCCTCTCTTTGCGTAGGCCTTACCCTGATGATGTTGAGCTGTTCCGATGCCAGACGCCCGCTGCCATCGCCGGGATACATCGTTTCTGTAAGAGTGACCTCCCTTCTGACACAGTATGAGCCTGACACAACAATCCTGTAAACAGGCAAAGGTCAGCTTACTTAAAACTTTCTATATGATTGGTTTGAATTCACAGCACACTAACATGTGTAAGTTGTCTGTTCACTGGCACAAGCACACATGAAAACAAAAGACAACACTATACTGGCATTGATAAATTATTCCTCAAGAAGTTTAAAAACTGTTGCATAGAAGAGACATCACAGTTCAGGGTTTTCATTTAGAACTGGAGAAGGGGGTCAGAGTTCAAAAGTAGGTGGCTGAATGTAAAGCAGTTATGTCACAATTTCTATTGATTTGAATTGTAAGAATATTCAAAGTAGGCCGCTACAGGGACAGCAGTAGACAGCAGTCTGTAGCCTGCCACGGGGACGGCATTAGACAGCTGTCTGCAGCCTGCCACGGGAACGGCAGTAGACAGCTGTCTGCAGCCTACCATGGGGACGGCAGTAGACAGCTGTCTGCAGCCTGCTACGGGGACAGCTGTCGGCAGGCTGCTATGGGAACAGCAGTAGACAACTGTCTGCAGCCTGCTACGGGGACAGCTGTCTGCAGGCTGCTATGGGAACGGCAGTAGACAACTGTCTGCAGCCTGCTACGGGCACAGCTGTCTGCAGGCTGCTATGGGAGCGGCAGTAGACAACTGTCTGCAGCCTGCTACGGGAACGGCAGTTGTCAACTGTCTGCAGCCTACTACGGGGATGGCAGTAGACAACTGTCTGCAGCCTGCCACGGGGACAGCAGTAGACAACTGTCTCCAGGCTGCTACAGGGATGGCAGTGGACAACTGTCTGCAACCTCCTACGGGGATAGCAGTAGACAACTGTCTGCAGCCTGCTAGTGTAAAGAAAGTCAATAATTCCACCATATCAGCTGTTTCTGCCACCCAAACCCTGTTTGGCCTTTTAGCAATGTTGTGAGCGAGTGGAGTACAATGGTGCTTAACACGATGGCCTCCTGAAGAATTCCAGGTTACAATATACAGTTATCAGAGGTCTGGGGCCGTTATGGTGTGTTTTCATCCCTCTTTGGAAATACTTATAATGGATAAATTATTTGCTGTTGAATCTTTTAATACCACTGAGGACAGAATTCTGGGAAGATGAGAGTCATCATATTATACAGGAGGTAAAGAAGCATGGAAGCTGGTGGGAGCAAGGTTTTGCAACCACACCTGCCTGGTCACCTTTGACGAAATGACCTCATCAGGTAGGTCACAATCTTTCTGACAATACAAAAAGCTGGATTCAAGTCTTCCACCTCATTGGCCTAAGGCTAAGGAACTTCTCTGTATCATCAACAAATGTGACCAGTAAAGCACGACTTTAGGTCCAGTTTGCAAAACATAATTCCTAGGATTTTGAAGACTAAAATGAACGGACTCCTCCTAGACAAATTTCCAAGCTCCAGGATCACGATGTTGGGGTAATTCCTGAACGAGATTGAAAAAATTTAAACTGGTCTGGTTTAAAATTAAAATGTCCCCAGGAAAGTCACAGTGTCTTAAATTTGAAGGATAAGTCTGATGTATATGTAAGACAGTTTCATGATCCTGGATAAGTTTATTCACATTTATTTACATATTTACTCAAATTAAGACAGTAAGTTGCATGGACAAAATCTGAATTATGGAAAAGCACCATTAAACAAAGTCTTAAATGGAGGTAATTATGAAAATAATAATAATTACTCAATTGTCATTAACGTGTACAAGATGAGATGGTCATGACAACAGGCAAGATGTAGGGTCAATTTCATCAAAACCAACGCAGTCCAAGTCTGGGGGAGATGCAGGGACAAAACTGTATCTACAGACAGACAGGATGATTCTGGTAACCACCCCCTGACCCCTGACCCCTGACCCCCACCCATCCTTTTAGGATTAAAATACTGATTTGAGGATAACATTAATTAGACCTGTATGTAGGCCATTGCAATTTTATCAATGACATAAAACATGCACAGTGGGTTTCCCCTCGGCTCTGCCCGGTTTCCTCCCACCCTAATGCTGGCCGCTGGCATACACGTGAAATACTCTTAAGTACGCCGTAAAACACCAATTAAACAAATAAATAAATAAATAAAATAGATACATTCACATAGTTCAATTACAATGATTTATGCATGGAAAACATAACAAACAGGTCACCTGGTCATAGTATCCCCATCTATCACATACACTGAATACATTTATGAAGCTTCATGCATATATGTAAATTTGTAAAATTGTCGCAGCTACACTAAGACCTCATTTACATACAGTATATGGAAAGGCTAGGGCTGAACACTAAGCTGGATGGCTGGGACAACGAAAGCCCGGGGGATTGTGTCGGTCAAATAACACATTGTAGAATGATTCTGTTTTCAAATAGGTAAGTCTATTTATAAACTAGCCTGGGTTCCCACTAAAACATTGTCAAATTGAAGTGTCAACTTTTTGTTCCTAGGGTTTTCTGTAGGGTTCATATTCTCATGACTTCAGCTAAAGTTGTCTCATTAACATGCCCCCATCACTTCCACTCCCTTTTTTACAAAAAAACTTTTAACAAAATGTGAGGTGAGGTGTGACACTATACGCATTGAACACCAAACTTTTTAGGACAGTTACTGGCAGTGCTGAAAAGCAAATTATTATTTATATTAAGGAGAAATGTCAGGATTTCCTTCAATGATAAAAGTGATATCTCACTGGCTTAGGGTTAGATATCATTTTTGTTATTACACACCCCGTCACAAAGAAATATGTTGTTTTATGACATCCCAATCGCTATGCATGTGCAATAACACAGTTATACATGTTAATTAGTATCTGTCTGGCAAGCAATTAACATAAACTCTGCTATTATACACATGTATACAAACTTACATGTGTATCTTCATTAACATCTGTCCTGCCAATCAAAAATGCCCATCACTTGCACAACAGACATATATCTCCTAAACAAGTGCAATACACAGTGACAAGCACACTGTGTACATGTACATATAATTACAGACTGTGCGCACATACATGTACATATAAATACACAATGTGTGCATGTACATGTACATATAATTACACAATGTGTGCATGTACATATAAATACACAGTGTGCATGTACATATGAATACACACTGTGTGCATGTACATATAAATACACAGTGTGCATGACATCTGAATACACACTGTGTGCATGTACATGTAAATACACAGTGTGCACATACATATAAATACAGTGTGCATGTACATCTGAATACACACTGTGTGCATATACATGTACATATAATTACACAATGTGTGCATGTACATATAAATACACAGTGTGCATGTACATATGAATACACGCTGTGTGCATGTACATATAAATACACAGTGTGCATGACATCTGAATACACACTGTGTGCATGTACATGTAAATACACAGTGTGCACATACATATAAATACAGTGTGCATGTACATCTGAATACACACTGTGTGCATGTACATGTACACATGAATACACACTGTGTGCATGTACATATAAATACAGTGTGCATGTATTTATGTATACATACTGTGTGCATGTACATATAAATACACAGTGTGCATGTATATATGAATACACACTGTGTGCATGTACATATGAATACACACTGTGTGCATGTACATATGAATACAGTGTACATATGAATACACACTGTGTGCACATACATATGAATACACACTGTGTGCATGTACATATAAATACAGACTGTGTGCATGTACATATAAATACAGACTGTGTGCATGTACATATGAATACACAGTGAACAGCTCAGATTACCGCCTTTCAGTAAATATCAGATTTGTACCTGTACTATTTATAGTCTTATAATTCTAAAGTTTGAAAATGTTATAACGCTACCCACTGAATACATTTTCTGAACTTTATTACCAAATTTCAACAGTAACACTTGCAAAGACGAGGCTGATACTTTGTGAAAGGTACTTATTTTGGGCTATTCTAAAATATTAGCAAAAACTTTTCTGGATTTGCACTGATAAATGTTTTTGACCACAATCTCTGGTGTTGTACCCTTAAGCTACATTGAGTACTGCATCCCATCTGAAGTTTGCTTGGTAAACATGCACTCTGAGAAGCATATAATGGTCTTAAATTTATTTATTTATTTATTTGATTGGTGTTTTACACTGTAGTTAAGAATATTTCACTTATACAACAGCATCTGGACAACATTCTGGTGGGAGGAAACCAGGGAGAGTCGGTTGGAAACGCAGGACCATCTGTAGGTTGCTGACAGACCTTCTCTTGTAAGGCTGGAGAGGGCCTTAAAATTACATTTTTGATGCTAACATTTAAGTTTTTTCAATATTTACTTAGTTACTCAAGAATATTTCACGTATACGACGGCAACCTGCAATATAGTGGGACCCACAAGTATCTGCAGGTTGCTGGCAGACATTCCCACGTATGACTGGAGAGGAAGTCAGCATGATGTGGAATAAATTTTTCTAAAAAGAAATTAAACTTCGCAGAAAACTGTTTAAGTGGCCTTACAAGGTGAATGTATCAATCAGAATCAAGGAAAATGTGCCTAGTGAAAACTGCTGAACTTCAGGTATGTTAGGTGAAACATGGTACGCACAGACACACATGGGTTAGAAATGCATTCTGTACATTGTACTATGGGTATCCATGTGTTTTACCAGCCTTGCAGCTAGACAGTGCTATACTTGAAGTTTGCGTGTTAATACCTTTTCTACTGGTAGTCAGCTCAATATACACTGCTACCGTAATTAGCCTAATTTTTGGGACACCTTCATCTGCTCCTTTTAGCCAAAATACAGGTAAATGCAGCAGGAATATTTTGTTGTTTTTTTTTTTTTTTCATGGTTAGTCCATGTAATGAGCAACATATTCACAGCTTTACTTTTCCAAAAAAAAAAAACTGGGAGAAAAATGTAATTCTTTGCTTTCAGCACTGCTAATATTTGTCCTAAAAATTAGAAGAATTAGGGTATACATGTTATTAAGGACTTGTGACATGACCTTGCCTGGGAGGACAGGGAAGATGGAAGCTTTTTACAAAGGTCTGCCTTTTGTTAGCTTCATGCTCCAACGAACCCAGATTCCGAAGCATTAATGTAGTCAGCCTAGTGTGACAGGAAAACCCGTGCAATGACTAGTGTTCCTCTTACTCTTCAACCTTTTAGCGCTTTCACAAGGTGTGTATTCAAGCATATTCTGAAGGCATTATTCTGTGCTGACTGATAAAATTATACTTTTCGTGAATCCCTGAAACTGGCCAATACAACCAATGAAGGTTTGCCTCCAAAGTCAAATTAAAAATGTGAATAAACTGCACTGAAAGTTACTCTTTAATATGCGAAAAGGTTGAGGAATTAGGGTATAGTGTTATTCACAAAATGCATGGTCTGCTCAATGTATACATTTTATACAGGATCAGTCAAGTTGCGACCTTGAAAATTCAGCAGAATTTGTGGGTTAGAGGTAAATGAAGTGAAAACAATTTAGTCCCTTATGCCCTGTGGTATAGAGGAGTGCTACATGTAAACTCGTTTCATCTCACCACAGGCAACACAACTGCATTGCATTGCACATGTTAGAAAACGAACTTGAATGAAAATGAATGAAAATTTAATCCGGTAATAATCAAACCATTCATTGCTAGGGGTAAGAAAAACACATATAATCAAGACACCTTTTCATTTATTTATTTACTTTTATTGGTGTTTTATACCGTACCCAAGAATATTTCACTTATACGACAGCAGCCAGCATTATGATGGGAGGAAAGCATGCAGGTTCCAGAGGAAACCCACAACCATCCTCAGGTTGCTGGCAGACCTTCCCACTCAAAACAACTTCTTAAGTCTGTGAATTTGAGGCGTTATCAAACTAACACACCTCCACATTCCTTGTGCAGAACTCTAGGTGTTCTAATATCACACACCTGGAATACAATATCTCATATTGTATCCCAGAGCACACCTGTCACAACTAAGAGTCAGGGGAGAATGAATTTACATGCAGGTGTACAAATCACACAAATCACTAGTCTTCTGCAAAGGAGAGTGATAATCAAACAACTCCTACAATACAAAACTGAAGGCCTGCTATAAGCTCGACAGAAGTCTCAGAATTGTGGAAAATGAAAAATTTAATAATGGACAAAATTTCATGTCAAACAGTACCTTGTCAAATAGTACCTTATAATTAGAGTTCAATCCTCAACACAATGAACTTTGGAAAGCAAACAACCTATTCATCTCCCTTGGCAGTTTTCATCTGGCAGTTCTTTACTTTTTAATAGAAGAGATGGGTCGTTTCCATCACTCCTGCAAGTTTCAATAAATTTAAGACTAGCTATATGCAGAAATCCTGATAAAATTACTTTTCTCTCTTCAAAATCGCAGTTTGCATGCGTAACGCATCGGGTGCATCAAAAATCGGCATTGTGTCCGAGGTCACAGGCAGAAAACACGGATAAAGAAGCTGATGCGAACACGATAGCCGCTAGCCTTTAGAATGTCTTTTTCTCGTTCGATTGACTCAGCAAACTGTTCTTTCTATTTTACATCGATGATGACTGACCAAATGATAGCTAACGTTGTTAGGTTGACTTGTGCATATTTTGCTGCGCAGGTCTGAGATTTTGGTACACCTGACTCGCCATAAATGCACAAAGTTATTCTGACGAGCGAGATGGAAATATTTCTGTGGATTTCAACAACATTTCAACTATGGAATGGATTTACACTTGCAGCAGTGGTTGAAAAGACCCATCTCTTTTCAGTCCACGAGTGCCGCCGTTTTGGGGTGGATTTAACGGCCAACTTCATTCCGCAAAGTGCCCTACAGAATGGATATACTCGTTTTTTTAATTCAAAGATTAAACATTGAGGCAGGTAAAAATTAGAAATTGCTGAAAATTGATCTCAACGTTTATTTTAATTGAACTAAGCTAACACCAAAGCAATCTTGAACTAGAAACAAAATAACATAAAATTGCAAGCTTACAAAACGGAAATATAAAATTTGATTATTTTGTTTTGAAATGGTGCCACTAAAATTGTAGGCATAATCAAAGAGCTGAACAGATAAGAGAAGTTTTCCTGACTCAACCACACCCGATGAAATTGAACTGATTACTTTATGTGTTACGTAACAAGAAAAGCGCCTTACTACAAGAACAGCATATTGAAGCCTAGCAAGCAAGTCTGAATGGATATGCATCCGGAAAATAAAATACGATGATAACAGGTGCAACACATAACTGTAAATAAAGACCACTGGACGACAGACGTGTGCAGTTCAACCGTTTCACCAGTAACCGTGTCAGAGTTATGCTTACCGTAAACATTGCGGCTCAGAAAAGTTCTGCACGCTGTCACACCCGCCATCTTCCCGGGAGCAGTAACACGCCTCTTTTATGAGAAGAGTCTGGCCAAAGGGAGGCTACTGTATTAGCGTACGTCTCACAGATTTGATTTATTTATTTATTTGATTGGTGTTTTACGCCGTACTCAAGAATATTTCACTTATATGAGGAAAATGATTTACTATTACCTTTAAAAGACTCAAAGTGTTACTGTACATTTCTTCATTTCAGGCAGGTTTGCAAACATCTTCAATGCAAAATATTTTATATTGGGGAAAAAACGCAATGAACCGAATGCGGTATTTTCCAAAAGTGCATAGGGGGCCTAAGTCGGCTATTAGATGACAAAAGTAAGAACCATCTGAAAAAGAGTTTGAATTCCATAGATCGAAAATATACGAAAATTGTCCCGTATATAGTTTCTATAAGGTAGGCATTCACATGTACAACTACTATTTAAAGGTCTATTTCTAACTTGTGGTGTATCATTTATGACCGTTTTTTTCATTTAAGGTTGCAACATTCACGCGGTTAAATATCACAAATGACAAAAAGTTATGTTCGTCAAGAAACAAGAACTAGTTTTCATCCATATGTTATGTTATGTTATGAGCAAAGCAAGCAAAAAAAATCGTTCTTCTGAAAATAGAAAGGATATTTTCTCCGACACTTGAATAATTTGCCTAATCAGCAATTTTCCTTGGCAGATCATATTTAAATTTAAGAGATTAATTCTGAATATCATTGCCGAAATATATATTTAATCTTCATTATTGGTGCTTTAAATGTACCATTGTCTTATTTAGTTCTGACAGGACTTCTGGTTCTGGTTGTTATTACAATCATCGCGTGAGGCAAATGCCCCAGATGGCCAGGCAACGATAAACCTATCTTACGCCTGATGCGGCCATAATTTATACTCTTTATATGATATTATGGTGGTCAGGTTTATGGGTTGAGGATAACCGAGTGCCATGAGTAAACCACCGACCTTTGGCACGTACGACACAAGCTTTGGCACGTACGACACAAGCAAATGGCACGTACGACGCAAGCTTTGACACGTACGACGCAAACACAATGCTCTGCCCTGCACATGTTGATATATAACGGGGCCTCGGTGGTTCAGTTGGTCAGCACGCTAGCGCAGCGTAATGACCCTCACCAATGCGGTGGCTGTGAGTTTAAGTCCAGCTCATGCTGGTTTCCTCTCCAGCTGTAAGTGGGAAGGTCTTCCAGCAACCTACGGATGGCCGTGGGTTTCCTCCGGGCTCTACCCGGTTTCCTCGCACCATAATGCTGGCCGCCGTTGTAAACCATTACAATTTTAGAACTTAGAGCAAAATTAAATGAACACTGAGCAGCAATGTAGAAAACTGGATTATATCTGATTTTCTTTAAGAGGTACGCTTTTATAAGCAGTAACATATTAAGCATTATAAGTTCAATGGAAATCGATCACCCATTTTGCTAATTTGTTAAACTGTTACATGATTTGAACTCATTGCAAGAGGTAAACCATGTTACATGATTTGAACTTATTGCAAGAGGTAAACCATTTTTGTCTGAAAGTTAGACCACACAACTGCATTTTGAGTAGCTCTAGACAAATGACATCTGAATAATTTGCAATTAGCATCAGCGCATTTGTTTTACCTAATTCGTCTTAAGCCTTAATTGACTACTGCTTAAGCCATGGTGCTGGGGGGGGGGGGGAGGGTACGAGTTATTGACTTCTGTTTAAGCTACCGTGCTAGGGAACAAGTAATTGGCTACTGCTTAAGCCATGGTGCTAGGGAACAAGTAATTGGCTACTGCATAAGCCATGTTGCTAGGGGCGAGTAATTGGCAACTGCTTAAGCCATGTTGCTAGGGGGCGAGTAATTGGCTACCGCTTATTTCTATTAAAAATACTATGACTAGTAGCAAATAACTCGCCCTTAGCACCATGCTTAAGCAGTAGCCAATTACTCGCTCCCTAGCACCATGGCTTAAGCAGTAGCAAATAGCACACCCCTCTCACCATGGCTTAAGCAGTAGCAAATAACACCCCCCCCCCCCCCCCCCTTGCACCATGGCATAAGCAGTAGTCCGCCTCACAGCACCATGGTTTAAGCCGAATTAGGTTAAAAAAAATGCGCTGATGCTAATTGCAAATTATTCAGCCGTCATTTGTCCAGAATTACTCAAATGCAGTTGTATGGTCTAACTTTCAGACGAAAATGGTTTACCTCTTGCAATAAGTTCAAATCATGTAACAGTTTAACAAATTAGCAAAATGGGTGATCGATTTCCATTGAACTTATAATGCTTTATGTGCTACTGGGTATAAAAGCGTACCTCTTAAAGAAAATCAGATAAAATCCAGTTTTCTAAAGAGGCTTCAAGCTTTCATCTTGGATTAAAGCAGACGCCGGTTTTAGGTATGTTACGGTACGATTTGTACAAAGAGAAAATCAGGGTTCGCTACAATTTTACCACCCTGGCGGTGACATAGGCCTACAGGTGACTCCGTTCAAGGTGAACCATATGTTCGCATGCCTGTGGAGCGGTACTTGAGGTTACAGGAAAACCAGTTTAAACCGGACTTTTGTCTGTTCTATAAGGATTTGTTTTCATCCTTTTGTTAAGCAACTCCGGTATTGGCAAGTATGTGAGGCTATCGAGCACCCTCCAGGGTTCATGATGAGTGTACTGACGGACTTTATTCGTGACTCACATACTTTCTTAATTTGTCTTGAAATATTCTCCTGCTTGACATTTCCCAAATTCATTTACTGGTTGATTCCCCCCCCCCCCTTCAAATATTTGCGTAGTGGCTGCTGCTGTCCTGAAAGAGCCTCGTGGTAAATTTTGTCTTAGTTTTATCTGCTGGTTGACTCTGTCCATGAGCTCTTTATCGGTTGACTCTGTCCCTGAGTTACTTAGTATTAAGGAACGACAGGTTATTCCACTATCGTATCCACCCCTTTTCCTTGACTCCTAACAGTGGGTTTCCTTTCTAGTTAAGTCTTGTTTCATCTATTTCTTTTTCATTACTCTTCTGATAACTTTCTACCTTTTCCAATAATTCATTGCAGGAACCAATCCGTATTTCAGAAAGCGTTTGTTCATTTTCCACAGTACATGACCAGACAGTGTATAGATACTTTGTTTAACCGTTGTTTGTCACTGAATTCTTTTTACTGACAGTCCAATGGTTTTAATGTATTAAATAAATAACCATTTCTGAAGTTACTGTTTGGATAAAGCATTCACTCCTGCTTGTTTGTTTGATGTTCATAATCTATGCGTCGAACAGACATTCGAATACCAGTCGTCAACCAAGATGGACGTTCCAGACCAATAATCCTAAGGCGAATTCCCAAAAGTACCAAAGAAAAAAAAAGTATGTAAAGTACGAAGATAGCACTGAGTCATGCAAAGAGAAACACTCAAGTGATGTTGGAAAGACGCAAAGTATGTACCATGCTAGAATATCAGTTGTCGATAATAAAATGTGTATCGCAGTTGCGCTTTGATTTGATCCGCAATGAATATCGTTTTGCTTACTTTTCTCTCTGTTTGCAGTTTTATTTTGTTACCTTGGCTTTAAAGAACCATTAATTTTGTAGTTCAAGACAGAAGTAAAGTAGTAATCCCGTTTCTCCAACCCGTATTTAAACAAGGGGATAAGTCACAGAGAATTTCCAAACAAACTACACACATATTGGATAAGTACAAATTTACCGATCTAATTCCCCCACTTTACACCCTCATATTCTTTCAGAAGTTTAGCATGCGTCATCGGATATACTTAAGCTTTAAACCAATATTGGTTTTGCTTTTTCTATTCAGCTCTGTTGGGCGAGGAATTGTGTGCCCCTCGCACACCTGGCAGCTTCATCGACCTGAGCTGTGTCTGTAGGGTCGTGTTCTAGGCTGCAGGGAAGGAGACGCGTTGAGGGGACAGGACTGAGGGTTAGGGAATGATCGCAGCCGGAGGGAAGAGGAATTGAGCGGTCAGGACTAAGCGATGGGGTATGGTCGCCGGTCGAGGGAAGAACACAACTTGAAGTGACTGCTCAGGGGAGAGGGTAAAGCTAATTCGGTATTATAGTCTTCGTTACATGTAGTTTTCAAAGGTTGTTTTGAAGAGTAATGTAATTGATTGAGTAATGCGCCCAGCACTGAGAGGTGTGGACCACGGAAACAATACCGACTGGCCTGGTGTCAGTATAAGGTGACTGGGTGTGGTGTCAGGTTTGGTGTCTTGGGCATGATACTTCAGTGGCGACAGCACTTTGGCGGCATGGACTCCCCCTGCCACAAGAAGACACAATGTGTACACACACCTAACGACTCCTCTTCCTAAGGCAAAATACTTGTTAAGTACGACGTTAAACCCCAAACATTCATTCATTCGAAATTCGTCCAACGGTAAAGACAGAATCAGAAAACGTTAGGCCTTACAGAATATGCTACCATTCCAAAACGCAGCATTATATACTGTTACGCGACCATTTCCAACGTCGAAAAATCAGTACTGCAAAAATTTTTTGTCTGAAGGTCAAAATTGTTCCATGAAACTGTTTACAACTGTTTCTCAAGTAAGAAAATAATGATAATGTGAAAAATCTCTGTCACGCTGCTCCATAGCTGTGTTTAAGTCCGCTTAACCCGAGGATGTAGGGGCTGTATATTCGTCGCCACGTTGGACATATGAGCTCCTGACTTCATTCATTTGTCCAGAATATTCCCTGTGTCTGTCCAGTTACATGACTGGAAACTTGTCTGTCGCTCATAGTATGAATTCGTTCTTTAATGTTTTGTGTTGAACGTTGTTTTGGCAATTGGCCTTTGCGATTATTGACATGAAACTTTCATTTGGTTGACAGCTGGTATATTTATTTATTTGGTTGTTGTTTTACGCTGTCCTTAAGAATACTTTACTGATACGACGGCGGGCAGCATCACGATGGGAGGACACCAGGTAGAGTCCTGGGGAAACCCACGTCCGCAGGTTACTTACAGGCCTTGATACGCACGGCCGGAGAGGATGCCAGCATGAGCTGGACTTGGACGGCTGATATACGAATGTCTGTTCTAACGTTTACATCTAATAGCATCAACATGGTTACTTAAGTCTACCACTGAATTTAAGACTTTTGACGGCATTTAAATGTTTCAATAGGGTTTTATTCTGTCACTATAACAGAGGGCTTCATCGCTAAACACGGCCAAATTAGAACGAACTAGCAGCCACAATTTGATTTCTTTCGTAATCGTCTTTGGCTTTTTAGCACTTGCAATGTATGACTTAAGTCGTTAGTTGCTTGGCACATGAAAGTCCATACAGTGGCTATACTGTAGCGTCTGTAACCCTGTTTACTTTTCTTGTTTGTTCTCAGTGTAAATTACAGTCGCTCATTACATGGCATGAACTAGCCTGAGATTTCCAGCGTGCAGTTGGATCGAAAACCTTTGCTCACTCAGCAAATATCGTTAAAGGCGAATGAATGAGGATGTCGGTTCGAATCCAACTCCCGCACGAAATGAACTATTGATACCTGATTATATACAGAGAACTTAAAGGATGTTACCTATAGGCGGTGGATCCTCTATGGTCTCCTCTCTTCCTGTTGACGGATAATAAAAGTGCACTGTATTATTGCAAATAAGTCGTGCAAAAATAAGTCATGTACTGAGGTGAGGAAAGACAGAGTACATGATGATATTTTAATATTCGAGGACCAATCTATACAAGCGAGTTTTCACTTAAGTCAAAACATTAAACTTCAGTATATATGATGCGTAGTTTACATACCAAATAGTTTGAACTGCGATGCATTAGTCGCAGCTGAAGCAGCTAGTGGGCAAAACTCATTTATTTACCGTGGCGCACCATCCATTTTATTGAAACAAAATTTCTCTCTCAATGTTATTTGTAATTAATCATACCTGTCGATTAGAAAATCATCAATATATGATCACCTCTTTACGCCACCCATTGAAGTAGCTGGCATATCAGCTTCGCATGAATATTGCCCTAAAGGTCATAAATTTCGTGTTAAAAAAATGATTGGTCGTCGAAATGGCGTATGCCCTTGATTTGACCTTGATGATCAGAAGTTGCATGATTATCGGGAGGTAGCTCTTCAACAACACCCCTACCCCTACAAAGAGCTGTTGATTTATTCACACAATATACACGTAACGAACGTCGCAATGTAGTTTTTGCATAGTTACGCAAGCACTTTACTAACACCTGTTCACCGTGTAATTCACAATGCTTCGAGTACTGTACAAACAACCCATACTTTACTGGGTTCGTCGGGGAGTCCAACTAGGCCTAACCACCGGTGTATTCGTCACGTATGTACATGTATATAGCGAAATCCGCTCATGGACTTTCCTTTCAACATTGCCCTTACTGTTTGTCACACCATATTTCGGATACAAAGGCCTTGTGTGAAAAATCCTTACCACATTTATTAACAGGTATTGGACTAATCACCTCAGTCCCTCCTGTACAAGATGACCACCAGAGATGATGTAGACTGTGGCTGGTCCTGGGTTGTACTTCTCGCATCATTCGGGATTCTCGTCTTCGTCGGGTCTACATTGTACGGTATTGGGGTCATCTACGTGTTCCTGTTAGAAACGTTCCAGGAGGACCCCATGAAGACGTCATGGGTGGGGTCGTTGAGCGGAAGTCTTTGTACACTCACCGGTAAGTTATTCTAGTCAGATGGCGTAGCACGAGGGCAGCTGTAGTTTTGGCTGTTTGCCATTCTCAGGTGCTTTTCGTTAAAACAGAATCTTCAATGAGCTGGTATATCTTCATATTTTCTACCAAATGACCAAGACAGCAACTTAAACTTTACAAATTCCAGTTCTACCATACCGCAGAATGATCAGAAATTAGAAGCAGACATTCGCATGCAACCCGTCAAATAAAATGTACGTTACAGGCCAATAACTCCAAGACGAATTCCCAACACGACGTGTAACACAAAGAACCAAGAAAGTACACAAAACAGTTATATAATTAAGACGTTATACCGTATGACATTATGACAGAATCATGAAAAGAAAAGCAGTTAATATTTGCATGATATGCAAATGACTTAACATTGCTTCTCTTTTTACTGACTTTTTGTTTGACTACCAAAATGTAGTATGGTATGACAAGATTTGTTAATGTTACTATATAGCAGACATCATGCTGACTAGAACTCATTCTAACCCACTGTTAGTTGCGGGACGTGTGCAAATATACATATTAAATAGAGACGACCTTTCAAACAACATCGAGTGTGTCACGCAACACACCGGCCAGTAGATTTACGTCCCCAAATAATATCATTTCCTGGTGTTTATTTCTACATATAAAAGAATTTGAGTTTGTTTACTTGTTATGATTTATGATTATGATTTATATAAAGGTGAACTACTCGAATTTTCTTCAATGATAAAAGTGGTATCTCCCAGTTTATAGATATCGCTTTTGTTTCTACATTTTTTATGTTTAACATCCAGACGCCCCGTGACACGGTAAAAGAAGCATTTCTTTCAAAACATTCATATACTATCCAAAAAAAGAAACGCATAGGTGTTTTGTTTTATTTTAAAATGAAACAAATACATTTTGTCTTCATTTCATGAGCAAAATGTGTTTTAATATTGTTAATAGTCACAGTTAGCACACATTTTATTCCTCAAAACATTTCTTGGTTGAAAATGTTGAGTTTGGAGGCCGTTTTTGGAAGAAGTAAAAAATACATCACCACACTGCATCACGTGCAGTCTTACACGCCAAACTTACGCATGGAAAGCATGCAGTGTGTGACTATAAAACCGCAACTTCGGGCCGGAAATCGGCGTCTTTCAAGTGGTGTTTTCAAGCTGATTCAACGTGCCACGTCTTGACACTGTCACAAGAAATATTGTCATTGGAAGACTTCAAGCTGGAGAGTCCTAATCGTCCATTTCTAGGCGTCTACACGTCAGCCAGAGCACGATTTCACGGCTTGCTGCCCGCTACAACAATACTGGGACAACAAATGACCGTCGGCGTTCAGGTCGACCACGTGTCACTACAGCAGCCCAAGATCGCTACATAAGGGTCCTCCATTTGCGTGACCGTTGTGCTACAGCTGAAAGCACAGCAGCCAGCATACCGGGACTGAGGAGGATATCAGGTCAGACAGTGCGGAACAGGCTGAGGGAACATGGACTGAGAGCCAGGAGGCCCTATGTTGGGATCGTGCTGCGTCTTCACCATCGCGCAAATCGCCTCCGATGGTGTAACAACGTGACTGCATGGAATCTACGCAACTGGCGACGCATTTGGTTCAGTGATGAGTCCAGATTCCTATTGCAGAGACGTGATGGTAGAAACCGGGTTTACAGACGTGCTCACGAACCTTATGCCCCTAACTGCGTACGCCAAGTGGACAGATTTGGTGGATGGAGTGTGATGATGTGGGCAGCAATATCGTATACTGGTCGTACAAAGCTTGTCCACGTTCAGGGAAATCTTACGGCCGTGCGCTACCGAGACACCATCCTGCAGCCACACCTCTTACCTGTCATTGACGTTCAGCGGGAGTTGTTCCAGCAGGACAACGCCAGACCGCACACGGCACGTGTCACAAGGGACTTCCTCGCCGAAAACAATGTAAATGTGCTACCCTGGCCGCCCCGTTCCCCGGATCTTAACCCAATTGAGCATCTGTGGGATGAACTTGATCGATGTCTACGCCAACGTCAACCTCAACCCCAAACGCTTCAAGAGCAAGTTGCATGTTTGCAGGAGGAGTGGCAGAACATTCCCCAGGCCTCTATCCAGCGTTTCATCCAGTCCATGACAAGGCGTGTCAGAACTGTTATTCGTGCCCGTGGTGGTCACAACAGATACTGACATTCCACTCAAGTGGGAGACTCATTGTGAGTGTCTTACCTCAAGTTGATGGCCTTGTTGTCTAGATATGGACCCTTCCTTAATCTGTGTAAAAAAATATTTGCAGAATAGCAATTCTTATTTAGTTATGCATAATTGAAAAGACTGCATCACCTCCGCAAAAAACCGGGTTATGCGTTTCTTTTTTTGGATAGTATATTTGAGCTCAGCGGTGAGCTCTACGTCACGTAATAATAAGACACGACGGGGGGTAGGTGCAGTCTGGGGGGAGGGAATAGAATATGTTGCATTCTCAGGATTTTACTCGGTACGAAACAAGACTCGGGTTACACCAAGACGAAGGTGTAAATCCTTTAAATAAACTACATAGCCCGTCAGGAATCAATCAACTCCTTATAAACGAGGTTTGTCACGTCCCCGAAATAAAGAAATCATACAAAAAACAGGATTACAGCATAGAGAGTATAACCAGTGCAACGAAATGCAGTGATGTTAATTGCAATTTATAAGGCGTCACTGGCCTAGAGTTACTCGAAATGCTGTGTTGTCATCACATTTAACGTATGTTTAAATAAGATTTAAACATTGCGAAAGGACCAGGCCTCAGAGATACTTAGTCCACCAGCAGGGGCCAGGCATCGAGGATACTTAGCCCACCAGCTGAGGCCAGGCATCGAGGATACTTAGTCCACCAGCAGAATCCTGAAAATAAGTTGACTTCAATGGCAGAAATTCAGTGGAGGTTATCTGCAAAGGCGGTCTTTCTAAATCTGTATACGTTGTAATAACGGAAGGAATACTTTGTTTCTCCACCAGGCCCCGTGGCGGGATACCTCACGAGTCGCACGTGCTGTCGCGTGACCATCATGGTTGGGGGGTCTCCTGTGTCTGATTGGTTTTGCCACCAGTTCGCTCGTGAACAACCTGAACTTACTATTTCTCACATACGGTGTATTAGTTGGTAAGTATAAATGTCTTACAAGCATAGAGAGTAAAATCAGAGCAACGAAAAGCAGTGATGTTAATTGCAAAAATGGTCACATATAGCCTATGAAACTCGTCATCTTGTAAATCTACCTCAGTCACGGTTATTGCGGCTGTCCATGTGTATGCATTACAGGCGGCATGTCATTCAACATGGTTTAAGCAGAAGCTTTAGGGAAAAATGCAGAGATGTTAATCATTTATTACGCTGCTCCAGAATGACTAAATATGCAGTATTGTCATAGCATGTAATATGCACTCACGTTGAGCGTTGCGAAGATACAAGACCTCGAGGATGCTTAGTCCACCAGTCTGGTTAATGCAAGGATACAACAAAATTAAATAAAATTAAGACGTACAGCACAGAGAGTAAAACCAGAGCAACGACGACAGTGTGGTAGCTGACAAATAGACACACGTAACCGGTGAATTTTGGCCTCTTATACTTAAAGAGACCTCAATAACAATTGTTTCTAAACCGCCAACCAGAGCTGTTTCACTTCAGAAGACGAAAACATAAGCAAGAAGTCGATTCACCGCCTTACGGACATTATCTTATTGTTTCTATCTGTGGCACGTGATCTATCAGCATACCTGCATACACTATAACCGACGTAAACTGACAACAGGTCGTATTTCCCGTATAAGCCATTTATCACACTATCGGTACTGCTCTGGTTTTCCTCTCTATATAGTATAGTATTTTGTGTTGTAATTAATGTTGATCCATAGATTTTATGGTCACACAGAGTTCAATGTAAGATAACTTCACCTATACCGTATACCTGTTCCCACCTCTACTGTATAACTGTTTTCACCTATACTACTTACCTGTTTCCACCTGTATTGCTTACCTGTTTCCACCTATACTGCATACCTGTTTCCACCTATACGGCATACCTGTTTCCATCTATACTGCATACCTGTTTCCATCTATACTGCATACCTGTTTCCACCTATACTGCATACCTGTTTCCACCTATACGGCATACCTGTTTCCATCTATACTGCATACCTGTTTCCATCTATACTGCATACCTGTTTCCACCTATAATGTTTACCTGTTTCCATCTATACTGCATACCTGTTTCCATCTATACTGCATACCTGTTTCCACCTATACTGCTTACCTGTTTCCCTCTATACTGTATACCCGTTTCCATCTATACTGCATACCCGTTTCCACCTATACTGCTTACCTGTTTCTATCTATACTGCATACCTGTTTCCACCCATACTGCATACCTGTTTCCACCCATACTGTATACCTGTTTCCAAAGTCGTTTGTGTCTGCTAGGTTTAATCAAATAAACATTCAGTCCCAAATCAGTTCGTTCCACCGATTTGTTACATTCACAAACTTACGAAGGGACATGAACAGCTTTTTAAGCAATTTAAGAAAATAATGCTGTCGCTGTCCAACTTATATCTCGTGTTGTGTTCGAATTAACCCATCTTAAAGATATGACTAAAGTAATAAATAGATCTAAGGAGCTCGGTCAGCCGCTACTCCATCCAATCATAATAACAGATGAACTTAATACCTATCCATCCACCCAACTTTTGATATGAATCGATTATAATCGATATCAGCCAACAACAGATATTCAGAAGACACCATCAATAGATCGATCTAACAATAGGTCAAACTATTCACAGGTGTGGGGAACGGTTTAGCTTACACACCTGCCGTTGTCATCCTGGGCTATTACTTCAGGAAGAAGCTAGACCTGGCCTGTGGCTTGGCAATGACGGGATGTGGGTTAGGGATGATGGTCGGTCCACTCTGTGTCCGCTGGCTCTCTGACCAGTACGGCTGGCGTGGCATGTTTCTGCTGATGGGCGCTATTAACTTTAACATCTGCCTCTTCGGTGCCTTGTGCTGTCCGTCATCTACGGAGCTCGAACAGAAGTCTCTCCGGGCGGCCTACGCCGAAGACTTCCATCTTGGTGTGAAACAACAGTTTCAGGTGTTTCGCAATGTCTCTTTTTTGGTGTTTTGTCTCGGTATCTCCGTCAACAGCTTCGCCTGTAGCATCATGTTCATGCACTTCCCAAAATACTGTTTGGAAAAAGGGGCCGTAAGTCAGGAGGTGTCCATGCTATTCACCGTCATGGCAGTCGCGAGTATCGTCGGTCGCGTTCTGGCTGGCCTGGGAACGACCGGAGATCCGGCTAATAAATACCTGTACCTCTTCGGTTCGTACGGACTCTCCGGTATTGCCGTTCTCACGTTCCCGCTACTCTCTGCCAACACCATCGGTCGTTACATCTTCTCTTCTGTGTTTGGAATGTACATTATGGTCAGTTTTGTGGTTTTGAACCCGATCACCATCGAGTTGGTGGGCTTACTAGATCTGGCCATGGCGTTCGGTGCTCAGATGGCGCTCTGCGGGTTAGGCGCTCTCTTAGGTCCACCAGTTGCAGGTGAGATCAAACTTCTGCTTAGCGTTAGTGTAATATTGAGGTCAAAGAACACACTTGCATGAAGTACTTATCAGATGAAATACCATTAATCATTGTCCAGGAAAATATTTGGATTCATTTATTTCGAATATTTCTCGATGTAGTAAAATGCATTTAAAACTTTGGATTCCACTGTGACGTTTCTGGCCATAATGGCACTACAAATGTCACTTCAGTATCTGACCACTTGACACACATAGATTGCTATATTACAACATTAGTCATTCATCTTCTTTGCATGAATTAGCTATGAATGCATTCAACAAATAGATCTTGAACCGAACTACGTCAAGCCAAAAATAGTGCTGCTGTGACGTCACAGACACCCGCTTGGTCCTAACAGACCACCATAGAATCCTGTGTCTTCAGATAAGTACAAGTACCTTATCTTAGTTTAGGCTGAAACAAAAAAAAAAACAAAAAAACAGGAAGAGTAAGACGAAAGTTATATTCCGTGAATTATCAACACCTTTTAGACATTTTGTAAATAAAATGTAGTAAAATACAGAATTATACAGTGGGCTATCCTACAGATTTGTTAATCACAAAAAACACTACGAGCTCTTCCATGTGCATTAAGTATAGACATCAGTGTCATAATCTTGGGCAGAATCTCCAAAGGTACGCAGGAAAACTATAGAATTCTAAGTTCATTCAGTTAATGATACACATTTTAAGTCTTTCCGCTGCCTTTCACTTTTTATTTATTTCGTTTTAAACTATTTAATCAAAATGTTCTATTTTTAAACTTACAAAGAACAGAGAACTTTCGGAATCCAAGTAACAGAAACCTGTGATATTTAATTACAAAAATTGACTGATTATAGTTTTATAATTATAGATTATTAGCTTTTCATAAGTCAGCAGAAACATCTGTCCAGCGTTGCTTCCAGTAGAGATTCTATATGAATTTAGTATTCTCTCTTTGAGGGAGGTACAAACTGCAAAACAATGATGGTTTATTTTTGGCAAATCACATGGCTTTTAAGATTCTTGCTCTCCTTGAAAATCTGAAAAAGCGCATGATCCAAATCCACCAATCGTTAAACAGAATGCACACGGAAAGAGTCCGGTTATAAAATAATAAGCAATATTGGGAAGGAAACAACTGATAATGACAAAATTCCTATAGTATTCAGAAAAATATCATGGTCGAATTTTGAGAAACTTTTTCCGGGTTTATTTACTTTATCATAAGCGAATTTTGGAAAACAATAGATTCTGTCCTTAACGTTATAATAGGGGGCGCTGATTGGCAGAGCATATAGATCTACACTCAAAAAAGTAATATGTTAATTTTAACGGAAAGTCTGTTGTCTGAGTGGTGGTAGAATATATGCTGCTATTGCAGCAGATTGTTCTGTCAAATATAACTCACAGATTGTATTAATTCATCATAAAGATTCTTTCACACTAACAGGATATGATGTTCAATATAACACAGTATTACGTTACAACACACTTTCTGTTAAAATTAAAAGATTATTTTTTTAGTGTACATTTGTCTTTCTCACACAGCAGTCAGTGAGCCTGGATTCAGTTTGACTTAAATTTAATTAATATATTTATGTAAAATGGACTGGTGTTTGCGCTGTAGATTCAAAAGTATTTCACCTGCACGAAGGTGTGAGATTTACCGGCAGAGAAAACCACAATATAATGCTCCACAAAACTACAACTAGCCAGGTGTCAGATAAACTACCTGACGTTAAGCCACATCCTGGATTTAAACCAGCGATTATTTGAGAAACCTCTTAGGTGGCTCGATCAGCAAGCACCCTACTTCCGTTTACCTTTTTAAGGAAAAGGTAACAATCGTGGACAAAAATGTATAAAGGTAGGGAAACTATTAAGGCATACAAAGAGAAGAGATAGTATTTTATAATTAGCTGTAACATGGTGGTGGTGTCATGAAGGTGTTGTTTATGTCGCATTTGCCGCTGTCGTAAATGGTGTATGTCGCTAACTAGTCCTTTTTCTGGCAGCTCTCGTGATGGAGATGAGTGGCGATTACAGCGCAAGCGTCTATCTATCTGGTAAGGGAGGTAATTCCATAGGCATATGTCCTCGCAGAAGTGTCAAACGACGTAACGATTGCTGGTTCTGTAGGGTTTATCAGTACGCTGGCAGTATTTTAGCCACATCGTGAATGTAGAAAATTAGAGGCAATTGGTAGAGCACACACGTCAGAAAACTTCTGCTGCTTAATTAGTGTACATTACTCTATCGGTTTAAATCCCTATCGTGCTGCTGTGAGACCTAGGTCTTCAACACGGTTTTTGTTTCCAATGTACAAACCACCTTCACAGCCCAAACAAGGCATGATAATGTGTGAAGCATTAACAATCATAGTTATGACTACCCAAAGTATATAAACAGAGTGAGCCGTCATACTCTCTTTCTTTATGTGATCCCCATCTGCTTACTCCAATGCCCATTGATTGGTGTAAGTACTTGCAATTATTTATTTATTTGATTTGTGTTTTACGCCGTACTCAAGAATATTTCACTTACACCACGGCAGTCAGCATTATAATGGGAGGAAACCGGACAAAGCTCGGCGGAAACCTACGACCATCCGCAGTTTGCTGGCAAACCTTCCCAGGCCGGAGAGGAAGCCAGCATGAGCTGTACTTGAACTCACAGCGACCTAAGTACTTGTAAGTAAGACATTTACGTATATGAAGAGAGACGACCACTGTGATGAATTAGGTGATTGGGCTTTACTCAAGTGGCTGTAGGCCTACTTTACATTCATTGCAAAATTCACACGTCTTGACTTCGGTGTACGTTGTGCTATGTGTTTTTTTAACTCGATCTTATTTTCGCGCACTGGGTATACGCTGCGTATTGAATGACAAGCTAATGTTTCCTTAGGCACTGGCTTATTTGTGAGGATATTAATTATATATTCACTTCATGATTATGTATAAATGTGATAATATTATTGAGGCTATACCAGAGACTTGTGGCCAAATGCTGATTAACACCAATCAAGTTGGAGTTTTGCTGCTGTCCTAGAAAGGATAAATATTTCCTTTCCATAAAATATAAACTTCACCTGTGCACGTGGTACCGTTCAAAATGTAAGTTCCTAAAATTTATGACATTCGTCGCATTAAAACATTTTCAAACTCATTTCAAACTAATTATTTTACTAGTTTATTATAAATGGTACAGGTACTAGTGTTGTTTTGCTCCAAGGCAATACTTTGAAATATTCTTGCTAACTACAAAATTGGATTTGATGAGCGAATTTTGGATTTTTCACAAAAAATCTCTGGAATAGCCTCTTTAATTTGCATTAATACATTAATGCTGCATTAATATATACAGATATGTCGCGTCATCAAAGATGACATCTTGCAGCAACCTGGGCATGGTCGTGAGTTTCCCCTAGACACTGTCCGGTTTCCTCTCATGCTCCATAATGCTGGCCGCCGTCGACCAGTACGATGTAAAACACCAATCAAATAACTTAGAGATGACGTGGTGAACGTAGTAATAACGTCCTAAATATGAAGGTCTGTGCAGTTATAATATTAGAAAAGAGTGCCTCAGCATTCCAGTAAATGCGACATGTAAATTACATACAAGATACCTTCCTTATTTTCTGGTTACATATGTGTATTTCATAAACTACGCTGCCTCGCTCTGTTTCAACTTTTAAGAATCACCAATAGATACAAATGTAAGCACGTCTGATTCACACTTCCGCCAGAAAATTGTTTCCGCAAGCTGATTACTTCGAATGATAACACATATGTCTTTCATGGTCGTTTAGTCCGTTCCTCTTGTTTTCTATTGCAGGTTCTCTGATGATAGTCAGTTCCATCTTTGGAATGCTGGTTATGGTTTTTAAACGACCCATTGAAATAACTGAGATTATTGTAGAAGAAACTAATCTGGCAAAGCTGAGTAAATCTCTCGAACATATGGCGCCTGCGCAGTTTTTACGCAGCCTGGCGTCGCTTCCGGGAGTATTTGGTGCCTCTATAGACAATATCCACTTGCCTACCTTGTCTTTCTCAAGCCCGACTTCCCCATTGGCAATAGAAAATAACAGGTATGCACATGACGTTTTATACACTTAAACTGGAGGAGTCGTCGCTGACTTATAGAAAAGTGCCACTCTGTCGGCAGCGCCATGTAGGTTAATCCAACTCTAAACATTTATCAGGCACAGAAGGGCTGTCTGTCTTCTGTCGGTTTTCTTCGTAAAGTCGTATAGGAGAATTATTCTTGATTCATCATTTATTTATTTAATTAATTATTAATTAACATTTTGTGGGGGGGGGGGAGGATTGTGGGCTCTTGGTAATCACTCAAAATTATAATCATGGGAACCTGTTACTTCCAGTCCGTAACCCCGTCCTCTGCCACTCCCAGTCAGTAACCTCGTCCCCTGTGAGGCCCAGTCAGTAACCCCGTCCCCTGTCCCTTGTCACTCCCAGTCAGTAACCTCGTCCCCTGTCACTTCCAGTCAGTAACCTTGTCCCCTGTGACGCGCAGTCTGTAACCTCGTCCCCTGTAACTCCCAGTCAGTAACCCTACCCCCTGTCACTCCAAGTCAGTAACCTCGCCACCTGTCACTCCCGGTCAATAACCCTGTTCCCTGTCACTCCCAGTCAATAACCCCGTCACCTGTCACTCCCAGTCAGTTTCCCTGTTCCCTGTCACTCCCAGTCAGTTTCCCTGTTCCCTGTCACTCCCAGTCAGTGATCTCGTCACCTGTCACTCCCAGTCAGAAACCTCGTCCCGTCGCTCCCAGACGCAGTCATCCGATGCACTGTTACCTCTCACCCCATCACCTGTCTGTTACAGCTACCCCATCTCCATTCGTGATCCGATCCTCAATCAGTGACCTAATCCCCATTCTTCTCACCTCCTCTCACAGTGGCCTCATCCCCAGGCACCTTCCAGTCAGTGAACCAATCCCCAGTCACGCCATTATCAGTAACCTCATCCCCTATCACAGTAACCCCATCCCCTATCACAGTAACCCCATCCCCTATAACAGTAGCCTCATCCCCTATCACAGTAGCCCCATCCCCTATCACAGTAGCCCCATCCCTTATCACAGCAGCCCCATCCCCAGTCTCAGTAGCCCCATCCCCTGTTACAGTAGTCCAATGCCCAGTCACAATAGCCTCATCCCCTATCACAGTAGCCCCATCCCCTATCACAGTAGCCCCGTCCCCAGTCTCAGTAGTCCAATGCCCAGTTACAGTTGTCCCATCCCCAGTCTCAGTAGCCCCATCCCCTGTCACAGTAGTCCAATGCCCAGTCACAGTAGCCCCATCCCCAGTTTCAGTAGCCCCATCCCCTGTCACAGTAGTCCAATGCCCAGTCACTGTAGTCCAACCCCCAGTCACAGTAGCCCCATCCCCAGTCTCAGTAGCCCCATCCCCTGTCACAGTAGTCCAATGCCCAGTCACAGCAGTCCCATCCCCTATCAGAGTAGGCCCATTCCCTGTCACAGTAGTCCAATGCCCAGTCTCAGTAGCCCCATCCCCTGTTACAGTAGTCCAATGCCCAGTCACAGTTGTCCCATCCCCTTTCACAGTAGTCCAATGCCCAGTTACAGTAGTCCAATGCCCAGTCACAGTAGCCCCATCCCCAGTTTCAGTAGCCCCATCCCCTGTCACAGTAGTCCATTGCCCAGTCACTGTAGTCCCACCCCCAGTCGCAGTAGTCCCATCCCCAGTCTCAGTAGCCCCATCCCCTGTCACAGTAGTCCAATGCCCAGTTACAGTTGTCCCATCCCCAGTCTCAGTAGCCCCATCCCCTGTCACAGTAGTCCAATGCCCAGTCACAGTAGCCCCATCCCCAGTTTCAGTAGCCCCATCCCCTGTCACAGTAGTCCATTGCCCAGTCACTGTAGTCCAACCCCCAGTCACAGTAGCCCCATCCCCTGTCTCAGTAGCCCCATCCCCTGTCACAGTAGTCCAATGCCCAGTCACAGCAGTCCCATCCCCTATCAGAGTAGGCCCATCCCCTATCACAGCAGCCCCATCCCCAGTCTCAGTAGCCCCATCCCCTGTCACAGTAGTCATATGCCCAGTCACAGTTGTCCCATCCCCAGTCACAGTAGGCTCATCCCCTATCACAGCAGCCCCGTCCACAGTCTCAGTAGTCCCACGCCGATCCAGCAGCCCCATCCTCTATAATCTCCCCTCATCCTCTAGCACTCCCAGTCTGTGACCCATCACAGGTCACTCTCAGCCAGAGACCATACCTCTCTTTCAGTAACCATATCCCCACTCAGTGGCCCAATCCTCGTCACCGTAGCCCCGTACCCTGTCACTGGGACTTCATGCCGGGTCAGAGAAGCACCACATCCTGGCACTCCCAACTCAGTGACCCATCCAGTCACAGTTACTCCATCCTATGTCACTTCAAGTCAGTGACACTCACAGTCTGACCCTATTCCGTAACAGTGACCTTAATCTCGTCAAAGTAGCCCCATCGTCTGTCACTCCCAGGATGTGATCCCATCCAATTACAGTTACTCCTTCCTGTCACTTCAAGTCAGTGACACTCACAGTTTGATCCCATTCCGTCAGAGTGACATTCTCGTCAAAGTAGCCCCATCGTCTGTCACTCCCAGGCAGTGAGCCCCTCTAGTTACAGTTACCACATCCTCTTTCCTAAGTCAGTGACGTACCCATCTATTGTCACAGTATCCCATCCTGTTATTCTAAATCAGTAGCCCCACGCAGTCACAGTTACCCTATCCTCTACCACCTCAGTCAGTGACCCCATCCAGTCACAGTTACCCCATCCTCTACCACCCCAGTTAGTGACCCCATCCAGTCACAGTTACCCCATCCTCTACCACCCCAGTCAGTGACCCCATCCAGTCACAGTAACCCCATCCTCTACCACCCCAGTCAGTGACCCCATCCAGTCACAGTTACCCTATCCTCTACCACCCCAGTCAGTGACCCCATCCAGTCACAGTAACCCCATCCTCTACCACCCCAGTCAGTGACCCCATCCAGTCACAGTTACCCTATCCTCTACCACCCCAGTCAGTGACCTCATCCAGTCACAGTTACCCCATCCTCTACCACCCCAGTCTGTGATCCCATCTAGTCACAGTTACCCCATCCTCTACCACCCCAGTCAGTGACCCCATCTAGTCACAGTTACCCCATCCTCTACCACCCCAGTCAGTGACCCCATCCAGTCACAGTAACCCCATCCTCTACCACCCCAGTCAGTGACCCCATCCAGTCACAGTAACCCCATCCTCTACCACCCCAGTCAGTGACCCCATCCAGTCACAGTTACCCTATCCTCTACCACCCCAGTCAGTGACCTCATCCAGTCACAGTTACCCCATCCTCTACCACCCCAGTCTGTGATCCCATCTAGTCACAGTTACCCCATCCTCTACCACCCCAGTCAGTGACCCCATCTAGTCACAGTTACCCCATCCTCTACCACCCCAGTCAGTGACCCCATCCAGTCACAGTAACCCCATCCTCTACCACCCCAGTCAGTGACCCCATCCAGTCACAGTTACCCCATCCTCTACCACCCCAGTCAGTGACCCCATCCAGTCACAGTTACCCCATCCTCTACCACGCCAGTCAGTGACCCCATCCAGTCACAGTAACCCCATCCTCTACCACCCCCAGTCAGTGACCTCATCCAGTCACAGTTACCTATCGTCTACCACCCCCAGTCAGCGACCCCATTCAGTAACAGTTACCCCATCCTCTACCACGCCAGTCAGTGACCCCATCCAGTCACAGTAACCCCATCCTCTACCACTCCCAGTCAGTGATCCCATCTAGTCACAGTTACCCCATCCTCTATCACTCCCAGTCAGTGATCCCATGTAGTCACAGTTACCCCCATCCTCTACCACCCCAGTCAGTGACCCCATCCAGTCACAGTAACCCCATCCTCTACCACCCCAGTCAGTGACCCCATCCAGTCACAGTTACCCTATCCTCTACCACCCCAGTCAGTGACCTCATCCAGTCACAGTTACCCCATCCTCTACCACCCCAGTCTGTGATCCCATCTAGTCACAGTTACCCCATCCTCTACCACCCCAGTCAGTGACCCCATCTAGTCACAGTTACCCCATCCTCTACCACCCCAGTCAGTGACCCCATCCAGTCACAGTAACCCCATCCTCTACCACCCCAGTCAGTGACCCCATCCAGTCACAGTTACCCCATCCTCTACCACCCCAGTCAGTGACCCCATCCAGTCACAGTTACCCCATCCTCTACCACGCCAGTCAGTGACCCCATCCAGTCACAGTAACCCCATCCTCTACCACCCCCAGTCAGTGACCTCATCCAGTCACAGTTACCTATCGTCTACCACCCCCAGTCAGCGACCCCATTCAGTAACAGTTACCCCATCCTCTACCACGCCAGTCAGTGACCCCATCCAGTCACAGTAACCCCATCCTCTACCACTCCCAGTCAGTGATCCCATCTAGTCACAGTTACCCCATCCTCTATCACTCCCAGTCAGTGATCCCATGTAGTCACAGTTACCCCCATCCTCTACCACCCCAGTCAGTGACCCCATCTAGTTACAGTTACCCCATCCTCTATCCTTATGTCTTTCTCTTTAGTACGTGACCCTGAACCACAGATGCTGCTGGGAACAACAGATCTTCAGGTGATCTTCCATACTGGCCAAGAGCTTGATCTTGTGTACGAGAGCTGTGCAGGACGCATGGCGCATTAACGAAATATATCTCATTTTATTGTTTACTGCCAATACCATTTAAACCTAGAAAAATATTAGATTTTATTAAAATAAATTGCTGAATTACTTGTTGTACACACAGTGACATTAAATTAATTCCTTTGTTACAGTAATGGTCATGGGCTGCAATTCATGTTTTCTGTGTTTCACGAGTTTCGTTAGTGTTTGTCGGCTTCACTCTGTGCACTACTACTGTGTTCTCTAATCGTACGATTCCTGTACACAAAGTTCAAGATAGCATTGTTTGTTTTCTCTTTGCAAATCTAAATTCATCATGGTGAATGGGCAGTAAGCCGAAATATAGAATATCGCGATATTGATATTCTATGCTTTAATATTTTGACAGTCGTTTGTGTTGTAGTTGTTATGTATTTTGCCAAGGAGAAAGAAGTACATGTGAACTAGCCTCATGAAATTGATACATTATCATCGTTTACTTATTGTTTATTGATCAACTTTGCAAGTTACCCGTGCATCACACTTTTGTGCACAAGCTGGTCCAACTGCAGCTTCATATAGAGAAATACGTTAGGTATTAGCCCAAAAGGCGGTGGATTTCTCCGCTTTCCTGTCCTCAGAAACCTCATACACGTGAAAAGCGTTTGGTTACATTTGATTAATGACAAATACAATTTGCTTATTTGATTCGGAATACAGAGAAGTGCAGTATAATCTACATTATTAGTTTGACGATAGGATTATTTTACAACCAAATATCACACGGTGTAATAAATACGGCGTAATAATAAGAGAAATGTCAAAAGTGTGCAGTGTAATGTCATTTATAGTGAAGAAGCTAGCGTCACTGCCTATTGATATTACACGCTGTACTCAAAAAGTTCAGCTTTACCTAAACTACAGCGGTCTGGTTTATGAACCGATAACCACATCATTTGTCATTCGTTATACTATATAACAGCACCGGTTTTAACCAGAGCAACCCAGACAGCGATAAAACCACTGTAACCTTTTCGTGACATTTTTGACAAATAAACTATTAAACGACAGTCTGGTTATTTGAACAAGATCTTCTCCACTTGTAAACCTACTGGTCTTCAACTTATGTCTCAAAAGAAGACCATGTATGAATGAATTTGTATGAATGTACGTTTGTGTGCTTGACTTTCTAGGGCGGTCATAAATATACAGTGACGCAAGTTAACATTTGTAGAAGTGAAATGAATGTGACCGAAGGCTAGCCTACAGGATATTGCAGTGAATTGCTTTACCATTTGCGACGGGCTAGAAATTGTTTCATTTTCAAATATTTAAACAAAAACAAAAAAGAAAAAAAAAGAAACATACTGTTTGACAACTGAACCGTTTGAGCTGTATAATTAAAATTTGTTTGAACTGACAGATGATCAACACTTAAATCTTAACATGTGGTAGATTATTCATCGATGGGAGATCTATTAACGTGACATCTATGTGGAAAATCGCCGAGTTTTACCATAGCGTACATGTGCCATTGGCTCGCTACCAGCGCAGGAAGAGATTATCGCACATCTACAACGTTGTAGTAACAGTCGATTTTCAAGGATTACACTTTTCGGATGCAGAAAGTGAACGCATGTATGTATACTTGGGGTTTTACATAGTACCTAGCAATGTTTCAGTCAAAGAACGACAAGGAGTCATTAGGTGTGTGTACACATGCTGTGTCTTCTTGTGGCATGGCGAGTCTATACCATCACTGAAATATCATGCCGACGACACCAGACATGACAACCCAACAAGTCATACTATACTGACATCGAGCCAACCAGTCTCGTTCCCTTGACCTCTCAGAGCTGAGCGCCAAGCGAGACAGCAACAATTACCATTTTCAAAGTCTTTTGTATGGCCCAGTCCGGGTTTGGTCCCAGGCCCCTAGCTTCCAGGCGGAAGCTCACTCGAAGCGGGCTCTGAAAGTGTAATCCTGGATACAGAAAGTATACTCAACGATACTGTTACTTAATACATGTGATCCACTTTCCAAATGGCCTTTACCAATCCGATATATTCAGCTAAGGGAGCTGTGTTATTTTCCAATGATCAGAGGGGTAATGCGGGTTTGCTGTAAAGTGTGCTTCTCATCTGCCCTCTATGTTTGTGGGTGACCATTTAGCACAGGAGTCTAGACGATTTACTTTGCAATTTAGTGCCCCACTCAGAGGTCGCTGGTTCGAAACTCGTAACAGTCAGCCAAGTTTCAGCACTAAAATATGTGCTATATCCAAAAATTGTAATCCTAATAGCAACAATATTGTCAATTAATACTTCAGTACTGTGGAAGTAAGGACAATCCAGGTGAGATTTCCATAGAGTTGCATTCATAGTTTGCTCTTTCATAAACACTAAACAGTCCCACATTCAGTTCACATGTACATTTTGGTATCTGTACCTATCATATCATGACCCAGGAGCCTCTCACCAATGCAGTCACTGTGAGTTCAAGTCCAGCTCATTTTGACTTCCTCTCGGGCCGTAAGTGGGAAGGTCTGTCTGCAACCTGGGGATGGTCGTGGGTTTCCTCCGGGCTCTGCCCGGTTTCCTCCCTCCATAATGCCGGTCGCTGTGGTAAAAGTGAAATATTATTGAGTACGACGTAAAACACCAATCAATCAAATAAAACCTATCATAACAAGGAGCATTTGAATAAAACAGGATGTGCCAGGTGAACAACAATTTATTTTGGGTGGAATGATTTATTGAAGTAGTTCCATTTCTATAAGCTGTGTAACAGAGAATGGCAATAAAGCGAGACAACCATGAATCAATGCGTAGAAGCAGACATTCCTATGCCAGCCGTGAAAGTAACATTTACGTTCAAGGTCAATAATTGCAAAGCAAATGCCCAAAACGACCGTCAACACCATCTACCAAAGAACTAAAAAAGTATATCAATTACGAAATTAGGACGGATATCATGCCAAGAGAAGCAGTCAATAGTTTACAAAGATGTTGGAAAGGTGAAAAGTGTGTTGTTAAAGGCGAATTAGTGATATCAGTATTCAAAACGCTTACATGTTTAACACTATTGCTGGTATGTTATAGGCGAATTAGTGATATCGGTATTCAAAACGCTTACATAATTAATACTAGTGGTGGTATGATTTCTTGAAGTTTAAGCAATTTGGGGGCAGAACCGTTGAAACTAAGCAACACGTGGTGTATGCTTCCAAACGAACGAATGAATGTTAAAAGCTTACCTTTACATCGGAATGGCATTTGTGGCGCGATAGCGGTAGCACAATAACCCAGAAGCCTGGCCCATGTGCGATCGCTGCGCGTTAAAGTTCAGTTCATAATTGTTTCCTCTCCGACCGCATCTACCCAGATCTGCCAGTAACAGCTACATACTCTGTAAAATTGTATAAAAATGCATAATTATACTTTGTTTCAAACAAATCGCCTGTAAATAGTCAATACTGACATCGTTCGCGATGCTGTGGAAGAATTACTATTTCACATCAACTGTGTAGGGCCTTTCCCGAGCATAAGCAAAGTCTACAGTCGACCAGGATATGTTCGGATAACACACTTTGTAGCAGTGTCCCAATCGACAATAAAGTGTTTCCAAACGATGGCGAGAGTGAATCCTGTAAGTGTCTTTTAAGATTGCACGTGTGTTACTTATACGGCGTAGAGAAGACGTGTAAGCAGAGGGTCAGCGCCTGCAAGCTATAATTTCTCTCAAGCCAACACGTTGACACTTGCCTGTTATTGGTAAGTACTGGAGACTTGAGTCGTGGTAACGTAGTGACAAATATTTCCCCATCACAAACATCTGACTTATGCTCCAGTCGCCATGCACGATTTTACGCGAGTACAGAACGGACGCTCAGATATGCCCTTCGATATTTTGCAACTTGCACACTGTATGTAGCTTTACTCAATTCGGCTTAAGCCAAGGTGCTCCGCGGCGTTCAGTTTGCTACTGTTTAAGCATTTGCCTGAGAAATTTGAATAAAAAACTCTGGCTCTCGACTGTTCTAGAGTTACTCGTTATATAGTTGCTTCTTCTATCTCCTATTAAATCACAATAAAATAAAAAAAAACTAAATACGATGCTGTAATTAGAGAATTGCATTACAGTTCAATTGTTTTACTTCTATTTACCCCTACATATACGTTTTTTTAAAAATATGTTGGAGAATTGTGTTATATGGGAAACATTTAAACTGTGAATTTTAACTCTTTTACCCGCTATCACGCATATTAACGGTGAAATTTAGTTTCTTGTCATTTTACCTGAGTTAGGGGTTTAGCCTAACTGTTCATGTAAATGTTTTAATGGTAGCAACTCATAGATCCCCTTTGTACAATGGCTTAGACTGAATTACAAAGAAAAACAAAGTGTTAATTCCAATGTATTGAGCCCAATTGCAAGGTCTAGAATTATCCAAGACGATGTGTTTTGGTCCTATTTAATAGACACTTGCATGAAAAAATATTAAAATGTTAAAATTTAAATAAATTCATTTTAAAATTGTTTTCATGACTACCACGTCGAAGAATGGAATATTCTGAAATATCGGTGGGATGGAAGAAAATATCAGTGATAAAGATGCAATTTCACCATGATCTTTGTTTAAATCGACACTCAAACCTCAACTCACTGGGCTGTCTTCAGGGTTGGGACAATGTAAAATACTTTATCAACAGGTTGAATGAAGTTTGTTCGTAACATTTCTTCCAGAGTTCAGTTATTTTTTCTTGTCTAATTCCCAACCAGAAAGTTTGCGCCCTTAAATTTGTAACTATAAAAATTAAGGTCAGCTATTTCCGCTGTTTCATGTATCAGTCAAATTGCACTGGAGCACGTAGATGGCATATCTCTGTATTTATGCATACCCTATGTCATATTGGTACCTTACCTAGATAAGTGATTGCATAAGAAGCCGTAGCCCTACAAGATAGGCTTGCAGCCATCCCCGTTTATAGGAGAACAGAATGAATTCAATCTGAATGTGTGTCCACAAAACAGGAAAATGGTGACAAATCTGATAAAATCGCCAGAGGAAGCCTTCTTGTTCTCCTACATGTAAGTAGGCATGTGTATAAAAATTGTAGTCTTACATAAAACTTTTCTTGACTACAGAAATGGTAAGTCTGGCAAAGTCCATAAATCTCATAAGCAATAAAATCATAGAAACCCTGTACACAAGAATTTGTTGCCTTGCATAAAGGCTTAATTTCTAGAGAACGTGATTACTACAGAAAACAAATTGAAGTTTTTTATAACTGGTAAATTTTGGAACTGAAAGCCTATCTATTAAACTCACTAAAAACATTCGTAAAAAAGGGAAAATCTAAAACCAATAAAACAACTGAACCTTCCTTTAGTAGGCCCTTTGTAGATGTACACAGGCGAAAAGAAATATAAAAACACACAAAGTATAATTTTCTATCGGTGTATGTTGGAGATTCACATACGACTGCATAAAACAGGAAGTAAAAAATAACCCTTACCTGCGATGTGAGAATGTGCATTTACACTCTAGACCTTAAACTAGGGAGCAAAAAAGTCTAACCTTCAATCCATGTGTGATAGCCCAATACAGAAAAGCAAAAAAACACACAGCATAACCTGCCATCCGAGAATGTGCATTTACACACCATGCCTACCAAAAACCAAAAAAAAAGCCTAACCTTCAACACATGTACGATAGCCCAATATATTAGAGCTAAACAAGGAGCTTAACCTTCAATCCATGTATGAGAGCCCATTAACCACGGACACCGACACACCCACACTGCCACTTTTACTCCCTCTCATAATACCTCGCCTTACTTCGAACAGGCGAGCCAATAAATGAATAATCTCTAGGCCCGGTTTCTTCTCACCATAATGCTGGCCGCCGTCGTATAAATTAAATAAGGGAGCCAAAAAAAAAGCCTAACCTTCAATCCATGTGTGATAGCCCAATATACAAAAGATAAAAAAAGATGAAAGCATAACCTGCCATCTGCAAATGTACATTTACACATCATACCTTAGACAAGGGAACCAAAAAAAGCCTAACCTTCATCCATGTACGATAGCACAATATACTGGAGAAAAAAAGCTTAACCTTCAATCCACGTGTGATGGCCCATTAACCACCGACACCGACACTGCCACTTTTCCTCCCTCTCACAATACCCTTACTTCGAACAGGCAAGGAAATTAATGAATAATCTCTAGGGCCCGGTTTCCTCCCACCACAATGCTGGTCGCAGTCGTATAAATTTAACTTGGGAGCAAAAAAAAAAAAGCCTAACCTTAAATCCATGTGTGATAGCCCAATATACAAAAGATAAAAAAGAACAAAGCTTAACCTGCCATCTGAGAATGTGCATTTACACATCATACCTTAGACAAGGGAACCAAAAAAAGCTTAACCTTCAATCCATGTACGACAGCACACTATAATAGAACTAAACAAAAGCTTAACCTTCAAGCCATGTATGAGAGCCCATAAACCACGAAAACCCACATTGTAGGAGTTGGCTTGGTGTTCAGCATTAAGGAATAGTATAATGACTGGTTGACCCGTATCAGTATAACGGCCCGGGTGGGGCGGCTTATTTGTCTTCAGTAAGTCGTCTCAGTGAAGCAGCACTGGAGAAGAAAGCGGTCAAAATCCGTCCTACAACAGGGAGGCACATTACATGTGCATGCACTCTAAGGACTCCTTCGTCGTCATATGAATGAAAAATTAAGTACGACGTTAAGCACTCATTCAATCTTAGGAGGCGGCAGTCACAACATGCCGACTCGAAGCTTTCATCAGCAGGGTAAAAAAAGATGGGATGAAGTAGTGTCACCAACGTATCAAAATCTCCTGTCAACGAAATTGATAACACTTACCCCCAAAATTAGAAGAATTTAGGGCAGTCAAGTAATCGGTTGTGAACTTTTAATATTGAGTAATTTCTAGTTCAGTGGTCTGCGCGTATCTATAGATTCTGAGACCAGATTTTCGGCTAACACCATTAGAGTTAGGAAAGCAAAATGGAAAGAAAAACGGAAGGCAAAGATGACCAGAGATAGTTAAATTTCAGAGATTATTTTTTGAGTGTACATGGTATTGTCTGCACATCGGGATCAGATAATTCCTTACGTGGACAGTCATTGGTCAAATATTGAATGGAATATGATCATGAAAGAGACACTGACCAATCAGAAACGACGACCTGTTAACGTTTAGCCCGAAATCTTCTGTCTGACAAAAGCAACAGCAGCACGGGGGAAGCCTGGGACTGCTATTCGGTACATTGACGGAGTTATTGCTGATTGACACAAAACACTTACTTCGCTTACTTATTCAGCAGGAAAAAACTACTAAAAAAAAGAATCAGACGATTCAGTTCACAACAAAATGCATCAAATGTTTACTAATATAATATGTACCTATATGCAAGTTTTAAGAACACAAATTGACACTTAATGCTCTGCTCACAAACTGACACTAGTGTGTTGGTCACAATAAAATAGACAAATGTTCATCAACATGTTTCAGGAGCAGGGTTTTTTATTATCTCCCCTGCATAAACCTACACTTTGTACTACTACATAAATTGTAATTTAACATATACTGTATATAATATTATAGTATAATAATAAGTGAATAATATACTTGCTTCTAAATTGACACCCAATTTAAGTTGTCAAATATACACATATGTATGTCTTTAGTATGTACACAGATTATATATTTATGTGTGTGTGTATGGGGATGCAGATATGATTATAATAATACATGTATGTGTATGTATGTGAGTATATATGCAACATAACAGTAACAAATTATCTATTTATATATGTGTGTATATACACTTTACCACTCAGCTATATTTGTGTGTATATATATATTTGTATGGATACATATGTATATGCGTGCGGGTATATATCCTTTTGATAATGCAGGTCTTGGACTAACAAGACCTACGGGCGTTTAATTTATACAGTAAGGTTGTATCCTGCGCTAGGTGATTTTGAGTCCTTCCCTGGTGTAGCTCTCTTGTAATTTATTTTTTTTTGATAATGCTAAATGTTTATGATGCATACTTTGTTTGCATTTTATTTATTTGTCATTTATGTAAAAATCATTTTATGTACAGCACTGTCGGTCCACATGAACTCTTGCCACTCTTAAGTTCTGTTCTCTGCGGGTCAGTAAAGTTTCTTTATGAAAATAACAATGTCTTCTACAAATAGCATGAATGTGGCAGTTCCGAACACCGCAGATCCCGAGTTTTTACCATTTAACTGTGAAGATGCCCTACCTGACCCAGTAAGCTTAACAACATCATGTAACAATCAAATAAGTTTAGATCTCTTGGAATCCATGTCCTTTAACCCAATAGACCTCAATGACATTGAGCACAGTAATACTTTAACTGATGATAACCACTATGAAATCAGTCACTGGTCTGACATTGACTCGCATCAATCCAAGTATTATTCACAATCCGCTTTTATCTCAGATCCTCTCATTCAATATAGCACTGACAATAACAATCTTTCACTACTACACCTTAATGCAAGAAGTCTTCGTAAACACTTCTCTGAAATATCGGCTTTCATCCACTCATTAAATCACACTTTCTCTATTATTGGTTTCTCTGAAAGCTGGCTAACACCATCAACAGATACACTCTTTGATTTACCTGGTTATAGATCTTTTACTTTATCACGTACTTCTCGCAGAGGGGGAGGCCTTGTAATGTATGTCGATCATAATATAAATTCTTGTTCCTTAAGAGATGATCTAAGCTTTATTGATGACTCCGGAAACTGTGAATGTCTCTTTGTCGAGCTACAGCTGCATGGAGCTGTATATGTTGTTGGAATTATGTATCGTCCTCCAGGTAAAGATATCAACTATTTTAACTCCTGCTTAGTTAATACTCTTCAGAAATGTAGTAGGGAGAAGAAAAAATGCATAATTATGGGTGACTTTAACATAGATTTACTTAAGACAGACCGACATCCACCATCTAAAGAATTTCTTGATACAATGAAATCCTACTATTTTTTCCCCTTGATAACTAAACCTACACGTGCTCATTCAACCTCAGCAACACTTATAGACAACATATTTACAAATTTTCATAATAGCAATCTACTATCCGGTATTTTATTAACTGATATAGCAGATCATTTTCCAATTTTCCATATTTTTAAATTACCAAAAGCAGAAAAGGAAAAAAGTTCTATAAGCTTTCGCAAATACACCTTCAATGAAAAGCAACAATTTCTCCGCTGTGTTCAAAGTGTTGACTGGCAAGCCCTTCTGCCTGATGATATTGATGCAAATTCTGCACTAACTTTATTTTCAGGACAGTTAACTGAGATCCATGATAAATGTTTTCCAGTCACCACTATAAACTATAACAAACGACGTGCAATTATAAAACCATGGATTACATCAGCCATTCTAACATCCGTGTATGAAAATAACAGATTGTACCGTCTTAAACTAAAAACCAATGACCCCTCACATTGTAAACAATACCGTTCTTACAGAAATAAACTGAACAGCTCCATTCGATATGCAAGAAAAAACTATTTCGAGAGTAAACTGAATAAATTTAATCATGATACAAAGAAAACGTGGAAAGTACTCAATGAAATTATGAATAGAAAACATGACCATAGTTTGCCAAAGACGTTCAATATAAACGATAAAGCCACAGAAAATAAAGAGTGTATAGCCAATGCCTTTAATAAATACTTTAGCAATATTGCTGCAAAACTAGATGCAAATATACCAGATGAAAATATAAGTTTCGAAGAGTTTTTAAAACATCCTATCCAGCACAATTTCGTTTTCCCTACTGTATCGTCAAAAGATGTTAAATCAGTAATCCTAGATTTGAAGTCCTCTGCTGCCGCTGGAATTGATAACATCCGCCCTTCGCTTCTTAAGCTTGTTGTAGATTATATCTCTTTCCCATTATCCAAGATTGTAAATCTTTCATTTTCGTCTGGAATTTTTCCCGATGCTCTTAAGGTGGCCAAGGTATCTCCTGTGTTTAAAGCTGGACAAAAGGACCTAGTAGATAATTACCGACCGATTTCTGTTTTACCAGCGATTAGCAAAATATTTGAAAAAATAGTTGTTCAAAATGTTACACAACACCTAGATGAATATGAAATTATTAATAATAACCAGTACGGGTTTCGTGCCAACCATTCTACCGAATTTGCGGTACAATATTTGTATGAGAAACTAGTGAATGCTAAAGAGAATAATAAATACAGTGTAGTTACTTTTGTTGATCTTTCAAAAGCATTTGACACGGTTAACCATGAAATTCTAATTCACAAATTAGACCACTATGGATTTCGAGGCATATCTAACTTATGGTTTAAGAATTATCTTTCCAACAGAATCCAATATGTATGTTATAACAATACACTTTCAAAATCCGAAAACGTTACATGCGGTGTGCCCCAAGGATCTGTGTTAGGTCCCATACTTTTCTTACTATACATCAATGATATCTCCAATGCATCAAATCTGCTTGACCTTATTTTATTTGCTGATGACACCAGTTGTAGTTACTCCTCGCATGACCCTGATGACACTATCAACGTCACGAATCGCGAATTAGAGCAGATGCGTCTGTGGTTATGTGCCAATAGGGTATCCCTGAATATACAAAAGACTAAATTTATGATTATATCACCAAACAATAAGAAGAGTAAAAGGTTGCCAAAGTTAATGATATTCCAGGAAGAAATAGAAAACGTAAATAGTTATAAATTTCTAGGCATATTCTTTAATGAAAAACTTAACTGGAAATCGCACATTAATTATATAAGCATGAAAATCTCACGGAATATTGGAGTAATGAACCATGTCAAACATAGTGTCAACAAAAAATCTCTTTTTATTTTGTATTTTGCTCTCATATACCCCTATTTAATTTATGCAAATACACTCTGGGGTAACACATATAAAACGCATCTACAACCTATTGTCATATTACAAAAACGCGCCATTCGAACGATAAGCCTATCAGACCGCCTGACACACACAGCACCAATATTTGCTAGTCTCCAAATATTACCATTGTCTCTCTTGAACACTTACTCGATATTACTCCTTTCCCACAGATTTTTTTATCAGCCTTTTAGAATCCCCAGAAGTCTACATAATCATCTACTGAAACTAAATTTAGTAACGCAGCGAAATACCAGACGTCATGCTCTAGATTTTTACAGACCACTATATCGTTCTAATTTATCTTTTCGTTTGCTCAAAACAGCGGGGCCTAGGGAATGGAACATGCTACCAGATAAACTACGTTGTATCGAGTCTATTTCACTATTTAAAACTAAACTAAAACAACATCTCCTGCAGCAAATAACAAATAAACGTTGCGCCTAGGGTATTGTTTCATTGTGTGTCGGCTTTGTTAATGATGTTATTCACTTTCTTTGTCCGCCATATATAGCATGTATTTGTATATTTCTATCGGGATAGATCAAGCTCCTTGGAGCTTTACTCCCGCCATATGTTTCTTTAATCTTGTATTAGCCTTATCGCATTCTAATATTCGTGTGTCTCGAGTAATATTTATAGCATGGTTTTGTGAGTGTCTGTTCGGGTGATCCCCGTGCTTTGATAAGAAAATTACAGAGCAGACACGAACAGCCGAAATTGTGTTTCCTATATATCCTATAAATTTGTAGGTTACTATAGTTAAAGCGATAAGGCAAGATTTATGCATATGTATATATAGATATGGTGAATAAAGAAAATCTGAAATCTGACAGTGGTAAATGAAAGCCTTTTGGCGCTAACGGAACCCAGGCTGGTTTGCATGGAGTATGGAGGCCAAATCAGTGGTTACAAAGCCATTTACAAACCTGATAGACACCTTTAAATACTATTATAAGCTGAATCTGGCAAATTTTTTCAAGTGCAAGGTGACTGATACACCAAGGCAACGTATCTCTACTGTATGTTTCGTCATGACAGTTTGACATAAATAAGTTGTATCGCCATCTATTTATCTTCAAATCAATTAAAATTTTGGTATACTTGCATATACATGTATAACTTTAGTTTCTGCGGGAATCCCAAAGCCAGTATTTAACGACACATGCATTTAGCCTAATAAAGAAGGGGAGGTAATCCGGCCCAACAACGTCATATGTCATGTTGAGGAATCCATTCTGACGTTTTCACTGGCCGTTTTATTTGTTTGGAACAACGTGATAGTCAAATACCCTTAGGCTCATTTTTATGGCGAGGCGAAGAAGAGGGAGGTAGTCCAGGCTACGAACGTCATATCACGATGAATTTCGGGGAAATACGTTTACTGACGTTTCGATTGGATCTTACGGTCACGTGCGGTGACGTGATTGTGACGTCAGTGTTTGTGACGTCAAGTTGCTATATGCATCAACGTTTTGGTTCAGGTTTTGACCAACTGAGACGTGGTGGATTGATCAACTGGCAGTAAAGCCAAAGGTTCTTGTGAAAGGAAGAAATAATCTGAAAGCTGTTAGTTTATCAGGTAAGTGACCCTTTGTACTATCCGAAGATATATAATCACCCGAAAATTACCAGGATTTGTAAAATCGGTTAAGTTTGTAAAACATTACCCGAAGATGTAAAATGTTGGTTACCCGCAAATATAACACATTTACCTGAATATGTTCACAGACAAAACATCATAGGATTTATAAACAGTTATCCGCAAATGTAAAATCATCTTAGCGGTTCCTTCCCGCTTTTGCAAGCCAAAGTATTTAATTAGATTAAAACTGCAAGGAGGGGTTAAATTCGTAGCAGTCCATATACTGTAAGTCTTTAACTCTCTAGTCAGGGTCAAAAATCGGTTCATGCTGGCTTCCTCTCCAGACGTGCGAGGGAAGGTTTGTCAGTAACCTGGGGATGGCGTGGGTTTCGCCCTGGGCTCTGTCCGGTTTTCTCGTTCCATAATGCTGGCCGCTGTCGTATAAGTGAAATATTCTTGAGTACTGCGTAAAACACCAAATAAATAAATAAATAAACCCCACCTCCACCTTCTTTCAGAGCCATTATTAAACATTTTAAACAACATGCACGTACTTTTGTTTTTATAAATCTAATCGACTAATTTGTATATTACAGAAAAAGGATAACTTCTCCTTTTACAGTTATGTTATCTGAACTTGTAAAATCTTTCTTTTAGTGTGGCAATTAAGTTAAAGTTTTAAAATGTATTCCACTTATACTAGGTATGTGTCGCATTTCATGTCATGCACGTTCCCAACACGTTTAAGCAAATTCTACTAATTTTCTTGTGAGGATGTGTTATTTTACATATGCTGGCAATTGAAAATGTAAAACTTTTCCCATCTCCGCCAGTAATTGACCAACGTAAGACAATTTCGTGATATTATATAACTTACAGAGATTATGTGATCGGGGTCATGGTTTTACAGATTCTGGTAACTATTCCCAATAACCGAAAATATAAAACCTTTCCCATGTAAGCCAATATCTGACAAACTTAAAGTTTCGCGCGCATATGTAATTAAGAGAGAAAGCCTATAACCTATCAACTAATCCAATTCCCGACTTCATGTGGTTCTATTTGGACACAGTTTTACACACATGGTGTGTTGTTTTACAAATTGTTAACCGAAAATATAAAACCTTTTCCATCTGATTCAACATGCAGTTTTACTGTATTGCAAAATAACTTATATACATATAGATTTGTAAACTGAACTTCACTTTTCCAAATTTTACACTTTAGCGGTTGACGTTTTACTAATTCTGTTGAGAAAACAAAAAAAAAACCCTTTCTCAACCGATTCATTAATTCCTAGTATTTTAGAATCGCCCAAATAATTTCACAAAATATCAATCTGTTGAAAGGCGTTTCATTGACTTTCAGATAACGGTAGTAGCACACATAGACGACACCATCGGCGAACACGATGGCTACGAAAGATGAAATGACGGAGTACAGAAAGCTCGTAAAGCTGAGAGAGAGGCAGTCACGGGGCCTCGAAAAGAAACGAACTTTGGCCAGGTTAAGGGGACCAGTACAAGGTATGTGATAACTTTTTTCGTTCCATTACGTCTGTCACCAGAGAATATCATCATATAGCGCTCTTTTTTGTAACGTGCACTTTGTACCGTCAGAACTATCCAATCAATATAAAAAAAAATGGTAGCAACAACTACTCTGAAATGTAAAATTTTCTTTACATAAAATATGGATGCTTGCAAACAGACAAATTCACAATTAAGTCACATAAACGCAATCAAGATCACAGTCATTGGAAGTTA